>NC_060190.1:2218445-2458011 GCF_021184085.1 Oncorhynchus gorbuscha
GTAAAACACAATGATGATCTAATTGAGATCTGATCTCATGTTATAGAACACAATGATGATCTAATCTGAGATCTGATCTCATGTTATAGAACACAATGATGATCTAATCTGAGATCTGAT
The DNA here is from genome assembly GCF_021184085.1 of Oncorhynchus gorbuscha. NCBI lineage: Eukaryota > Metazoa > Chordata > Actinopteri > Salmoniformes > Salmonidae > Oncorhynchus > Oncorhynchus gorbuscha. The sequence goes on from NC_060190.1 coordinate 2,218,566, forward strand.
CTCATGTTATAGAACACAATGATGATCTAATCTGAGATCTGATCTCATGTTATAGAACACAATGATGATCTAATCTGAGATCTGATCTCATGTTAGAACACAAGGATAAAACACAATGATGATCTAATCTGAGATCTGATCTCATGTTATAGAACACAATGATGATCTAATCTTAGATCTGATCTCATGTTAGAACACAAGGATAAAACACAATGATGATCTAATCTGAGACCTGACTGATCTTCGCTCAGTCCCTAGATTGTATTGGTAGCGGCGCCATGATATTAATACAATAATACATTTATTGCATAAAATACTTTCCTAATATAAGTGCTTTCATAATGCTTGATTAGTACAAACACATCTTGTTACAGATACATGGCTTTTGGTGCCTAGATTAATTTAACTAAAAAAAAAAGGTACTCATTTTCCCCCTTAGGTCAGGGATACCAGAGACCCCAGACCTCGTGTTGTCCCCCCTAGGTCAGGGATACCAGAGACCCCCCAGACCTCGTGTTGTCCCCCCCTAGGTCAGGGATACCAGAGAGACCCCAGACCTCGTGTTGTTCCCCCTAGGTCAGGGATACCAGAGACCCCAGACCTCGTGTAGTCCCCCTAGGTCAGGGATACCAGAGACCCCAGACCTCGTGTTGTTCCCCTAGGTCAGGGATACCAGAGACCCCAGACCTCGTGTTGTGGTCAGGGATACCAGAGACCCCAGACCCTTGTGTTGCCCCCTAGGTCAGGGATACCAGAGACCCCAGACCTCGTGTTGTTCCCCCCTAGGTCAGGGATACCAGAGACCCCAGACCTCGTGTTGTTCCCCCTAGGTCAGGGATACCAGAGACCCCAGACCTCGTGTTGTTCCCCCTAGGTCAGGGGATACCAGACCCCAGACCTCGTGTTGTTCCCCCTAGGTCAGGGATACCAGAGACCCCAGACCTCGTGTTGTCCCCCCTAGGTCAGGGATACCAGAGACCCCAGACCCCTGTGTTGTCCCCCCCCTAGGTCAGGGATACCAGAGACCCTAGGTCAGGGATCTCCAGACCCCAGACCCTCGTGTTGTCCCCCCTAGGTCAGGGATACCAGAGACCAATTATAATATGCTACAGTAGACGTCTGCAACAAGTACAAAAATAAAATAGATTTTAAGATCTAGGATCAGCGTAAGATCTCCCAATCCTAACTATTAGTGTGTTTATTATATAACGGGGTGAAGCCTCCCTCAACTACAGATCTAGGATCAGCATGTGCTCTCCCAATCATTCCAACACGTTACTCTCTGCCTAACACCATGCCCAGACCGGAGGCGTGCAAATGTATTTTGTCCCCAACACACCTAAAGCGAACACGACATGGCAGATTGAAATATCAAAACAAACTCTGAACCAATTATAATCATTTCGTCGACAGGTTGAAAAGCATTAAACATTTATGACAATTTAAATGAGCTAGCTTGCAGTTGCTAGCTAATTTGTCCTGGGATATACATTTCGAGCTGTTATTTTACCTGAAACGCACAATGGCAACGCTGACGTTCATTGGCGCGTGCGAGCAGTGTGGGCGCAATAATTGAATAACATGCACGTTGTACATTTATTTTGCAACGCTCGCGTCAGTTTGGTCAGCGTGTAAAGTCACAAGAGAAAATGGAGAATAGAGACGGACTCCACTTTCACTGCCGTTCGATTGAAAAAGAGGACTTCGGCCAACATACAAATAACAGTCAGCCGTAGGCTTTCTGCTTATAGCGCATTTTTTTCAAAAGTTACACGTCCGATAGCCTTTAACATGCCTCGTTTGTTCCATCACGTGGTCAAGTATTCTACTGCACGGAGCGTCACGTGAAAGAGGGGCTATAATTCAGAGCTGTTGTTTTGCGGCCCTGAAAGGGTCCTGCACTTCCCTGATAAAGATTAGCTAACAGACCCGTAAGTCCACTCCCACAGCAACAGGAATGTTTTGCGGTCCTGCACTCCCCTGATAAAGATTAGCTAACAGACCCGTAAATCCACTCCCACAACAACAGGAATTTATGTGTTTTAGCAAATGTGTTTCACGAAATACATGTACCAGATGTTACCAGAGCAGTATAACATGACGGTGCCAAAATGTTACCAATCCATGCATTAATCTACGAACTATGACTGAGACATGTGCGTTTCATGCAGAGCATTTGAAAGTATTCAGACCCCTTGACTTTTCCACCGTTGTTACATTTACCACCTTATTCTAAAATTGATTTAATAGTTATTTTCTCTCCTCAATCTGCACACAATAACAAAGCAAAAACAGTTTAGATTTTTTGCAACTACACACACACACACACACACACACACACACACACACACACACACACACACACACACACACACACACACACACACACACACACACACACACACAAACACAAAAGTATTTAGTCAGCCACCAATTGTGCAAGTTCTCCCACTTAAAGATGAGGCCTGTAATTTTCATCATAGGTACACTTCAACTATGACAGACAAAATTAGGAAAAAAATCCAGAAAATCACATTGTAGGATTTTAATGAATTTGTTTGCAAATTATGGTGGAAAATAAGTATTTCTCGGGGCCCAGTCCCTTGGGCATTGATAGAATACAACAGAGTGCTGTGGGGGGGGCTTTGATAGAATATAACAGAGTGCTGTGGGGGGGCTGGGGGGGGGGGGCTTTGATAGGATATAACAGAGTGCTGTGGGGGGGGGCTTTGATAGGATATAACAGAGTGCTGTGGGGGGGGGGGCTTTGATAGGATATAACAGAGTGCTGTGGGGGGGGGGGCTTTGATAGGATATAACAGAGTGCTGTGGGGGGATAGGGACTTTGATAGGATATAACAGAGTGCTGTGGGGGGGGGCTTTGATAGGATATAACAGAGTGCTGTGGGGGGGGGCTTTGATAGGATATAACAGAGTGCTGTGGGGGGCTTTGATAGGATATAACAGAGTGCTGTGGGGGGGCTTTGATAGGATATAACAGAGTGCTGTGGGGGGGGGGGGCTTTGATAGGATATAACAGAGTGCTGTGGGGGGGGGGGGGGGGGCTTTGATAGGATATAACAGAGTGCTGTGGGGGGGGGGGGGGGCTTTGATAGGATATAACAGAGTGCTGTGGGGGGGGGGGCTTTGATAGGATATAACAGAGTGCTGTGGGGGGGGGGGGGCTTTGATAGGATATAACAGAGTGCTGTGGGGGGGGGGGGGGCTTTGATAGGATATAACAGAGTGCTGTGGGGGGGGGGGGATATAACTTTGATAGGATATAACAGAGTGCTGTGGGGGGGGGGGGGGGGGGCTTTGATAGGATATAACAGAGTGCTGTGGGGGGGGGGGGCTTTGATAGGATATAACAGAGTGCTGTGGGGGGGGGCTTTGATAGGATATAACAGAGTGCTGTGATAGGATATAACAGAGTGCTGTGGGGGGGGGGGCTTTGATAGGATATAACAGAGTGCTGTGGGATATAACAGAGTGCTGGGGGGGGGGGGGGCTTTGATAGGATATAACAGAGTGCTGTGGGGGGGGGGGGGGGGGCTTTGATAGGATATAACAGAGTGCTGTGGGGGGGGCTTTGGGGGCTTTGATAGGATATAACAGAGTGCTGTGGGGGGGGGCTTTGATAGGATATAACAGAGTGCTGTGGGGGGGGGGGCTTTGATAGGATATAACAGAGTGCTGTGGGGGGGGGGGCTTTGATAGGATATAACAGAGTGCTGTGGGGGGGGGGGGGGGCTTTGATAGGATATAACAGAGTGCTGTGGGGGGGGGGGCTTTGATAGGATATAACAGAGTGCTGTGGGGGGGGGGGGGGGGGGCTTTGATAGGATATAACAGAGTGCTGTGGGGGGGGGCTTTGATAGGATATAACAGAGTGCTGTGGGGGGGGGGGGGCTTTGATAGGATATAACAGAGTGCTGTGGGGGGGGGGATAGGATATAACAGAGTGCTGTGGGGGGGGGGGCTGATAGGATATAACAGAGTGCTGTGGGGGGGGGGGGGCTTTGATAGGATATAACAGAGTGCTGTGGGGGGGGGGGCTTTGATAGGATATAACAGAGTGCTGTGGGGGGGGGGGGGCTTTGATAGGATATAACAGAGTGCTGTGGGGGGGGGGCTTTGATAGGATATAACAGAGTGCTGTGGGGGGGGGCTTTGATAGGATATAACAGAGTGCTGTGGGGGGGGGGGGGGGCTTTGATAGGATATAACAGAGTGCTGTGGGGGGGGGGGGGCTTTGATAGGATATAACAGAGTGCTGTGGGGGGGGGGGGGGGGGGCTTTGATAGGATATAACAGAGTGCTGTGGGGGGGGGCTTTGATAGGATATAACAGAGTGCTGTGGGGGGGGGGGGGCTTTGATAGGATATAACAGAGTGCTGTGGGGGGGGGGGGGGGCTTTGATAGGATATAACAGAGTGCTGTGGGGGGGGGGGGGCTTTGATAGGATATAACAGAGTGCTGTGGGGGGGGGCTTTGATAGGATATAACAGAGTGCTGTGGGGGGGGGGCTTTGATAGGATATAACAGAGTGCTGTGGGGGGGCTTTGATAGGATATAACAGAGTGCTGGGGGGGGGGGGGGGGCTTTGATAGGATATAACAGAGTGCTGTGTGGGGGGGGCTTTGATAGGATATAACAGAGTGCTGTGGGGGGGGGGGGGCTTTGATAGGATATAACAGAGTGCTGTGGGGGGGGGGGGGCTTTGATAGGATATAACAGAGTGCTGTGGGGGGGGGGGGGCTTTGATAGGATTTGATAGGATATAACAGAGTGCTGTGGGGGGGGGGGGGGGGGGGGGCTTTGATAGGATATAACAGAGTGCTGTGGGGGGGGGGGCTTTGATAGGATATAACAGAGTGCTGTGGGGGGGGGGGGGCTTTGATAGGATATAACAGAGTGCTGTGGGGGGGGGGGGGGGCTTTGATAGGATATAACAGAGTGCTGTGGGGGGGGGGGGGGGCTTTGATAGGATATAACAGAGTGCTGTGGGGGGGGGGGCTTTGATAGGATATAACAGAGTGCTGAGTGCTAACAGTGCTGTGGGGGGGGGGGGCTTTGATAGGATATAACAGAGTGCTGTGGGGGGGGGCTTTGATAGGATATAACAGAGTGCTGTGGGGGGGGGGGGGCTTTGATAGGATATAACAGAGTGCTGTGGGGGGGGGGGGGGGGGGGGGCTTTGATAGGATATAACAGAGTGCTGTGGGGGGGGGCTTTGATAGGATATAACAGAGTGCTGTGGGGCTGTGGGGGGGGGGGCTTTGATAGGATATAACAGAGTGCTGTGGGGGGGGGGGGGGGCTTTGATAGGATATAACAGAGTGCTGCTGGATATAACAGAGGGTGGGGGGCTTTGATAGGATATAACAGAGTGCTGTGGGGGGGGGGGGCTTTGATAGGATATAACAGAGTGCTGTGGGGGGGGGGGGGGCTTTGATAGGATATAACAGAGTGCTGTGGGGGGGGGGGGGGGGCTTTGATAGGATATAACAGAGTGCTGTGGGGGGGGGGGCTTTGATAGGATATAACAGAGTGCTGTGGGGGGGGGGGCTTTGATAGGATATAACAGAGTGCTGTGGGGGGGGGGGGGGGCTTTGATAGGATATAACAGAGTGCTGTGGGGGGGGGGGGGCTTTGATAGGATATAACAGAGTGCTGTGGGGGGGGGGGGGGGCTTTGATAGGATATAACAGAGTGCTGTGGGGGGGGGCTTTGATAGGATATAACAGAGTGCTGTGGGGGGGGGCTTTGATAGGATATAACAGAGTGCTGTGGGGGGGGGGGGGGATATAACAGGGGCTTTGATAGGATATAACAGAGTGCTGTGGGGGGGGGGGGGGGGGGGGGCTTTGATAGGATATAACAGAGTGCTGTGGGGGGGGGGGCTGGGGGGGGGCTTTGATAGGATATAACAGAGTGCTGTGGGGGGGGGGGGGGCTTTGATAGGATATAACAGAGTGCTGTGGGGGGGGGAGTGCTGTGGGGGGGGGGGGGGCTTTGATAGGATATAACAGAGTGCTGTGGGGGGGGGGGGGCTTTGATAGGATATAACAGAGTGCTGGGGGGGGGGGGGGCTTTGATAGGATATAACAGAGTGCTGTGGGGGGGGGGGCTTTGATAGGATATAACAGAGTGCTGTGGGGGAGTGCTGTGGGGGGGGGGGGGCTTTGATAGGATATAACAGAGTGCTGTGGGGGGGGGGGGGCTTTGATAGGATATAACAGAGTGCTGTGGGGGGGGGGGGGGCTTTGATAGGATATAACAGAGTGCTGTGGGGGGGGGGGGCTTTGATAGGATATAACAGAGTGCTTTGATAGGATATAACAGAGTGCTGTGGGGGGGGGGGCTTTGATAGGATATAACAGAGTGCTGTGGGGGGGGGGGGGGCTTTGATAGGATATAACAGAGTGCTGTGGGGGGGGGGGGGGGCTTTGATAGGATATAACAGAGTGCTGTGGGGGGGGGGGGGGGCTTTGATAGGATATAACAGAGTGCTGTGGGGGGGGGGGGGGGCTTTGATAGGATATAACAGAGTGCTGCTGTGGGGGGGGGATAGGATATAACAGAGTGCTGTGGGGGGGGGGGGGCTTTGATAGGATATAACAGAGTGCTGTGGGGGGGGGGGGGGGGGGGGGCTTTGATAGGATATAACAGAGTGCTGTGGGGGGGGGGGGCTTTGATAGGATATAACAGAGTGCTGTGATAGGGCTTTGATAGGATATAACAGAGTGCTGTGGGGGGGGGGGGGGGCTTTGATAGGATATAACAGAGTGCTGTGGGGGGGGGGGGCTTTGATAGGATATAACAGAGTGCTGTGGGGGGGGGGGGGGGCTTTGATAGGATATAACAGAGTGCTGTGGGGGGGGGGGGGGGCTTTGATAGGATATAACAGAGTGCTGTGGGGGGGGGGGGGCTTTGATAGGATATAACAGAGTGCTGTGGGGGGGGGGGGGGCTTTGATAGGATATAACAGAGTGCTGTGGGGGGGGGGGCTTTGATAGGATATAACAGAGTGCTGTGGGGGGGGGGGGGCTTTGATAGGATATAACAGAGTGCTGTGGGGGGGGGGGCTTTGATAGGATATAACAGAGTGCTGTGGGGGGGGGGGGGGGCTTTGATAGGATATAACAGAGTGCTGTGGGGGGGGGGGGGGGGGGGCTTTGATAGGATATAACAGAGTGGTGGGGGGGGGGGGGCTTTGATAGGATATAACAGAGTGCTGTGGGGGGGGGGGGGGGCTTTGATAGGATATAACAGAGTGCTGTGGGGGGGGGGGCTTTGATAGGATATAACAGAGTGCTGTGGGGGGGGGGGGGCTTTGATAGGATATAACAGAGTGCTGTGGGGGGGGAGTGCTGTGGGGGGCTTTGATAGGATATAACAGAGTGCTGTGGGGGATAGGATATAACAGAGTGCTGTGGGGGGGGGGGGCTTTGATAGGATATAACAGAGTGCTGTGGGGGGGGGGGGGGGGTGCTTTGATAGGATATAACAGAGTGCTGTGGGGGGGGGGGGGGGGGGGGGCTTTGATAGGATATAACAGAGTGCTGTGGGGGGGGGGGGGGGCTTTGATAGGATATAACAGAGTGCTGTGGGGGGGGGGGCTTTGATAGGATATAACAGAGTGCTGTGGGGGGGGGGGGCTTTGATAGGATATAACAGAGGATGTAACAGAGTGCTGTGGGGGGGGGCTTTGATAGGATATAACAGAGTGCTGTGGGGGGGGGGGGGCTTTGATAGGATATAACAGAGTGCTGTGGGGGGGGCTTTGATAGGATATAACAGAGTGCTGTGGGGGGGGGCTTGATAGGATATAACAGAGTGCTGTGGGGGGGGGGGGGGGCTTTGATAGGATATAACAGAGTGCTGTGGGGGGGGGGGGGGGGGCTTAGGATATAACAGAGTGCTGTGGGGGGGGGGGATAGGATATAACAGAGTGCTGTGGGGGGGGGGGCTTTGATAGGATATAACAGAGTGCTGTGGGGGGGGGGGGGGGCTTTGATAGGATATAACAGAGTGCTGTGGGGGGGGGGGGGCTTTGATAGGATATAACAGAGTGCTGTGGGGGGGGGGGGGGCTTTGATAGGATATAACAGAGTGCTGTGGGGGGGGGGGGGGCTTTGATAGGATATAACAGAGTGCTGTGGGGGGGGGCTTTGATAGGATATAACAGAGTGCTGTGGGGGGGGGGGGGGGGGCTTTGATAGGATATAACAGAGTGCTGTGGGGGGGGGGGGGCTTTGATAGGATATAACAGAGTGCTGTGGGGGGGGGGGGGGCTTTGATAGGATATAACAGAGTGCTGTGGGGGGGGGGGGGGGGGGGGGCTTTGATAGGATATAACAGAGTGCTGTGGGGGGGGGGGGGGGGGGCTTTGATAGGATATAACAGAGTGCTGTGGGGGGGGGGGCTGTGGGGGGGCTTTGATAGGATATAACAGAGTGCTGTGGGGGGGGGGGGGGGGGCTTTGATAGGATATAACAGAGTGCTGTGGGGGGGGGGGGGCTTTGATAGGATATAACAGAGTGCTGTGGGGGGGGGGGGGGGGGGCTTTGATAGGATATATAACAGAGTGCTGTGGGGGGGGGGGCTTTGATAGGATATAACAGAGTGCTGTGGGGGGATAGGATATAACAGAGTGCTGTGGGGGGGGGGCTTTGATAGGATATAACAGAGTGCTGTGGGGGGGGGGGGGGGCTTTGATAGGATATAACAGAGTGCTGTGGGGGGGGGGGGGCTTTGATAGGATATAACAGAGTGCTGTGGGGGGGGGGGGGGCTTTGATAGGATATAACAGAGTGCTGTGGGGGGGGGGGGGCTTTGATAGGATATAACAGAGTGCTGTGGGGGGGGGGGGGCTTTGATAGGATATAACAGAGTGCTGTGGGGGGGCTTTGATAGGATATAACAGAGTGCTGTGGGGGGGGGCTTTGATAGGATATAACAGAGTGCTGTGGGGGGGGGGGGGGGCTTTGATAGGATATAACAGAGTGCTGTGGGGGGGGGGGGGCTTTGATAGGATATAACAGAGTGCTGTGGGGGGGGGGGCTTTGATAGGATATAACAGAGTGCTGTGGGGGGGGGGGGGGGCTTTGATAGGATATAACAGAGTGCTGTGGGGGGGGGGGGGCTTTGATAGGATATAACAGAGTGCTGTGGGGGGGGGGGGGCTTTGATAGGATATAACAGAGTGCTGTGGGGGGGGGGGGGGGGGCTTTGATAGGATATAACAGAGTGCTGTGGGGGGGGGCTTTGATAGGATATAACAGAGTGCTGTGGGGGGGGGGGGGCTTTGATAGGATATAACAGAGTGCTGTGGGGGGGGGGGGGCTTTGATAGGATATAACAGAGTGCTGTGGGGGGGGGGGGGCTTTGATAGGATATAACAGAGTGCTGTGGGGGGGGGGGGGGGCTTTGATAGGATATAACAGAGTGCTGTGGGGGGGGGGGCTTTGATAGGATATAACAGAGTGCTGTGGGGGGGGGGGGGGGGGCTTTGATAGGATATAACAGAGTGCTGTGGGGGGGGGGATATAACAGAGTGCTGGGGGGGGGGGGGCTTTGATAGGATATAACAGAGTGCTGTGGGGGGGGGGGGCTGATAGGATATAACAGAGTGCTGTGGGGGGGGCTTTGATAGGATATAACAGAGTGCTGTGGGGGGGGGGGCTTTGATAGGATATAACAGAGTGCTGTGGGGGGGGGGGCTTTGATAGGATATAACAGAGTGCTGTGGGGGGGGGGGGGGGGGGCTTTGATAGGATATAACAGAGTGCTGTGGGGGATAGGATATAACAGAGTGCTGTGGGGGGGGGGGCTTTGATAGGATATAACAGAGTGCTGTGTGGGGGGGGGGGGGGGGGGCTTTGATAGGATATAACAGAGTGCTGTGGGGGGGGGGGGGGGGGCTTTGATAGGATATAACAGAGTGCTGTGGATAGGATATAACAGAGTGCTGTGGGGGGGGGGGCTTTGATAGGATATAACAGAGTGCTGTGGGGGGGGGGGGGGGGGCTTTGATAGGATATAACAGAGTGCTGTGGGGGGGGGGGGCTTTGATAGGATATAACAGAGTGCTGTGGGGGGGGGGGGGCTTTGATAGGATATAACAGAGTGCTGTGGGGGGGGGGGCTTTGATAGGATATAACAGAGTGCTGTGGGGGGGGGGGGGGGCTTTGATAGGATATAACAGAGTGCTGTGGGGGGGGGGGCTTTGATAGGATATAACAGAGTGCTGTGGGGGGGGGGGCTTTGATAGGATATAACAGAGTGCTGTGGGGGGGGGGGCTTTGATAGGATATAACAGAGTGCTGTGGGGGGGGGGGGGGGCTTTGATAGGATATAACAGAGTGCTGTGGGGGGGGGGGCTTTGATAGGATATAACAGAGTGCTGTGGGGGGGGCTTTGATAGGATATAACAGAGTGCTGTGGGGGGGGGGGGGCTTTGATAGGATATAACAGAGTGCTGTGGGGGGGGGGGGGGGGGGCTTTGATAGGATATAACAGAGTGCTGTGGGGGGGGGGGCTTTGATAGGATATAACAGAGTGCTGTGGGGGGGGGGGGGCTTTGATAGGATATAACAGAGTGCTGTGTGGGGGGGGGTGCTGGGGGGGGGGGGGGGCTTTGATAGGATATAACAGAGTGCTGTGGGGGGGGGGGGGGCTTTGATAGGATATAACAGAGTGCTGTGGGGGGGGGGCTTTGATAGGATATAACAGAGTGCTGTGGGGGGGGGGGGGGGCTTTGATAGGATATAACAGAGTGCTGTGGGGGGGGGGGGGGGCTTTGATAGGATATAACAGAGTGCTGTGGGGGGGGGGGGGCTTTGATAGGATATAACAGAGTGCTGTGGGGGGGGGGGGGGGGGGGCTTTGATAGGATATAACAGAGTGCTGTGGGGGGGGGCTTTGATAGGATATAACAGAGTGCTGTGGGGGGGGGGGGGGGGGGGGGCTTTGATAGGATATAACAGAGTGCTGTGGGGGGGGGGGGGGCTTTGATAGGATATAACAGAGTGCTGTGGGGGGGGGGGGGGGGGGGGGGGGGCTTTGATAGGATATAACAGAGTGCTGTGGGGGGGGGGGGGCTTTGATAGGATATAACAGAGTGCTGTGGGGGGGGGGATAGGATATAACAGAGTGCTGTGGGGGGGCTTTGATAGGATATAACAGAGTGCTGTGTGGGGGGGGATAGGATATAACAGAGTGCTGTGGGGGGCTTTGATAGGATATAACAGAGTGCTGTGGGGGGGGGGGGGCTTTGATAGGATATAACAGAGTGCTGTGGGGGGGGGGCTTTGATAGGATATAACAGAGTGCTGTGGGGGGGAGGCTGTGGGGGGGCTTTGATAGGATATAACAGAGTGCTGTGGGGGGGGGGAGGCTTTGATAGGATATAACAGAGTGCTGTGGGGGGGGGGGCTTTGATAGGATATAACAGAGTGCTGTGGGGGGGGGATAGGATATAACAGAGTGCTGGGGGGGGGCTTTGATAGGATATAACAGAGTGCTGTGGGGGGGGGGCTTTGATAGGATATAACAGAGTGCTGTGGGGGGGGGGGGGGGGCTTTGATAGGATATAACAGAGTGCTGTGGGGGGGGGGGGGGGGGGCTTTGATAGGATATAACAGAGTGCTGTGGGGGGGGGGGGGGGGGGGGGGGCTTTGATAGGATATAACAGAGTGCTGTGGGGGGGGGGCTTTGATAGGATATAACAGAGTGCTGTGGGGGGGGGGGGGGGGGGGGCTTTGATAGGATATAACAGAGTGCTGTGGGGGGGGGGGGGGGGCTTTGATAGGATATAACAGAGTGCTGTGGGGGGGGGGGGGCTTTGATAGGATATAACAGAGTGCTGTGGGGGGGGGGGCTTTGATAGGATATAACAGAGTGCTGTGGGGGGGGGCTTTGATAGGATATAACAGAGGCTTTGATAGGATATAACAGAGTGCTGTGGGGGGGGGCTTTGATAGGATATAACAGAGGGCTGTGGGGGGGGGGCTTTGATAGGATATAACAGAGTGCTGTGGGGGGGGGCTTTGATAGGATATAACAGAGTGCTGTGGGGGGGGGGGGGGCTTTGATAGGATATAACAGAGTGCTGTGGGGGGGGGGGGCTTTGATAGGATATAACAGAGTGCTGTGGGGGGGGGGGGGCTTTGATAGGATATAACAGAGTGCTGTGGGGGGGGGGGGGCTTTGATAGGATATAACAGAGTGCTGTGGGGGGGGGGGCTTTGATAGGATATAACAGAGTGCTGTGGGGGGGGGGGGGGGCTTTGATAGGATATAACAGAGTGCTGTGGGGGGGGGGGGCTTTGATAGGATATAACAGAGTGCTGTGGGGGGGGGGGGGGGCTTTGATAGGATATAACAGAGTGCTGTGGGGGGGGGCTTTGATAGGATATAACAGAGTGCTGTTTTGATAGGATATAACAGAGTGCTGTGGGGGGGGGGGGGCTTTGATAGGATATAACAGAGTGCTGTGGGGGGGGGGGGGGCTTTGATAGGATATAACAGAGTGCTTTTTGATAGGATATAACAGAGTGCTGTGGGGGGGGGGGCTTTGATAGGATATAACAGAGTGCTGTGGGGGGGGGGGCTTTGATAGGATATAACAGAGTGCTGTGGGGGGGGGGGGGGGGGGGATATAACTTTGATAGGATATAACAGAGTGCTGTGGGGGGGGGGGGGCTTTGATAGGATATAACAGAGTGCTGTATAACAGAGTGCTGGGGGGGGGGCTTTGATAGGATATAACAGAGTGCTGTGGGGGGGGGGGGGCTTTGATAGGATATAACAGAGTGCTGTGGGGGGGGGGGGGGGGCTTTGATAGGATATAACAGAGTGCTGTGGGGGGGGGGGGGGGCTTTGATAGGATATAAGAGTGCTGTGCTGTGGGGGGGGGGGGGGGGCTTTGATAGGATATAACAGAGTGCTGTGGGGGGGGGGGGGCTTTGATAGGATATAACAGAGTGCTGTGGGGGGGGGGGGCTTTGATAGGATATAACAGAGTGCTGTGGGGGGGGGGGGCTTTGATAGGATATAACAGAGTGCTGTGGGGGGGGGCTTTGATAGGATATAACAGAGTGCTGTGGGGGGGGGGGCTTTGATAGGATATAACAGAGTGCTGTGGGGGGGGGGGGGCTTTGATAGGATATAACAGAGTGCTGTGGGGGGGGGGGGGGGCTTTGATAGGATATAACAGAGTGCTGTGGGGGGGGGGATAGGATATAACAGAGTGCTGTGGGGGGGGGGGCTTTGATAGGATATAACAGAGTGCTGTGGGGGGGGGGGGGCTTTGATAGGATATAACAGAGTGCTGTGGGGGGGGGGGCTTTGATAGGATATAACAGAGTGCTGTGGGGGGGGGGGCTTTGATAGGATATAACAGAGTGCTGTGGGGGGGGGGGGGGGGGCTTTGATAGGATATAACAGAGTGCTGTGGGGGGGGGGGGGCTTTGATAGGATATAACAGAGTGCTGTGGGGGGGGGGGGGCTTTGATAGGATATAACAGAGTGCTGTGGGGGGGGGGGCTTTGATAGGATATAACAGAGTGCTGGGGGGGGGGGGGGGGGCTTTGATAGGATATAACAGAGTGCTGTGGGGGGGGGGGGGGGCTTTGATAGGATATAACAGAGTGCTGTGGGGGGGGGGGGTGGGGGGGGGGGCTTTGATAGGATATAACAGAGTGCTGTGGGGGGGGGGATAGGATATAACAGAGTTGATAGGATATAACAGAGTGCTGTGGGGGGGGGGGGGGGGGGGGGGGCTTTGATAGGATATAACAGAGTGCTGTGGGGGGGGGGCTTTGATAGGATATAACAGAGTGCTGTGGGGGGGGGGGCTTTGATAGGATATAACAGAGTGCTGTGGGGGGGGGGGCTTTGATAGGATATAACAGAGTGCTGTGGGGGGGGGCTTTGATAGGATATAACAGAGTGCTGTGGGGGGGGGGGGGGGCTTTGATAGGATATAACAGAGTGCTGTGGGGGGGGGGGGGGGCTTTGATAGGATATAACAGAGTGCTGTGGGGGGGGGGGGCTTTGATAGGATATAACAGAGTGCTGTGGGGGGGGGCTTTGATAGGATATAACAGAGTGCTGTGGGGGGGCTTTGATAGGATATAACAGAGTGCTGTGGGGGGGGGGCTTTGATAGGATATAACAGAGTGCTGTGGGGGGGGGGGGGGGCTTTGATAGGATATAACAGAGTGCTGTGGGGGGGGGGGGCTTTGATAGGATATAACAGAGTGCTGTGGGGGGGGGGGGGGGGCTTTGATAGGATATAACAGAGTGCTGTGGGGGGGGGGGCTTTGATAGGATATAACAGAGTGCTGTGGGGGGGGGGGGGGGCTTTGATAGGATATAACAGAGTGCTGTGGGGGGGGGGGGGGCTTTGATAGGATATAACAGAGTGCTGTGGGGGGGGGGGGGCTTTGATAGGATATAACAGAGTGCTGTGGGGGGGGGGGCTTTGATGATATAACAGAGTGCTAGGATATAACAGAGTGCTGTGGGGGGGGGCTGTGGGGGGGGGCTTTGATAGGATATAACAGAGTGCTGTGGGGGGGGGGGCTTTGATAGGATATAACAGAGTGCTGTGGGGGGGGGCTTTGATAGGATATAACAGAGTGCTGTGGGGGGGGGGGGGCTTTGATAGGATATAACAGAGTGCTGTGGGGGGGGGGGGGCTTTGATAGGATATAACAGAGTGCTGTGGGGGGGGATAGGATATAACAGAGTGCTGTGTGGGGGGGCTTTGATAGGATATAACAGAGTGCTGTGGGGGGGGGGGGGGGGGGGCTTTGATAGGATATAACAGAGTGCTGTGGGGGGGGGGGGGGGGGGGGGGGCTTTGATAGGATATAACAGAGTGCTGTGGGGGGGGGGGGGGGGGGGGGCTTTGATAGGATATAACAGAGTTTGATAGGATATAACAGAGTGCTGTGGGGGGGGGGGGGCTTTGATAGGATATAACAGAGTGCTGTGGGGGGGGGGGGGGCTTTGATAGGATATAACAGAGTGCTGTGGGGGGGGGGGGGCTTTGATAGGATATAACAGAGTGCTGTGGGGGGGGGGGGGGGGGGAGAAGCTTTGATAGGATATAACAGAGTGCTGTGGGGGGGGGGGGCTTTGATAGGATATAACAGAGTGCTGTGGGGGGGGGGCTTTGATAGGATATAACAGAGTGCTGTGGGGGGGGGGGGGGGGGGCTTTGATAGGATATAACAGAGTGCTGTGGGGGGGGGGGCTTTGATAGGATATAACAGAGTGCTGTGGGGGGGGGGGCTTTGATAGGATATAACAGAGTGCTGTGGGGGGGGGGGGGGGGGGCTTTGATAGGATATAACAGAGTGCTGTGGGGGGGGGGGGGGGGGCTTTGATAGGATATAACAGAGTGCTGTGGGGGGGGGGGCTTTGATAGGATATAACAGAGTGCTGTGGGGGGGGGGGGGGGCTTTGATAGGATATAACAGAGTGCTGTGGGGGGGGGGGCTTTGATAGGATATAACAGAGTGCTGTGGGGGGGGGGGGGCTTTGATAGGATATAACAGAGTGCTGTGGGGGGGGGGGGGGCTTTGATAGGATATAACAGAGTGCTGTGGATATAACAGAGGCTGTGGGGGGGGGGCTTTGATAGGATATAACAGAGTGCTGTGGGGGGGGCTTTGATAGGATATAACAGAGTGCTGTGGGGGGGGGGGGGGGGGGGCTTTGATAGGATATAACAGAGTGCTGTGGGGGGGGGGGGGCTTTGATAGGATATAACAGAGTGCTGTGGGGGGGGGGGGGGGCTTTGATAGGATATAACAGAGTGCTGTGGGGGGGGGGGCTTTGATAGGATATAACAGAGTGCTGTGGGGGGGGGGGCTTTGATAGGATATAACAGAGTGCTGTGGGATATAACAGAGGGCTGTGGGGGGGGGCTTTGATAGGATATAACAGAGTGCTGTGGGGGGGGGGGGGCTTTGATAGGATATAACAGAGTGCTGTGGGGGGGGGGGGGGGGGGCTTTGATAGGATATAACAGAGTGCTGTGGGGGGGGGGCTTTGATAGGATATAACAGAGTGCTGTGGGGGGGGGCTTTGATAGGATATAACAGAGTGCTGTGGGGGGGGGGGGGGGGGCTTTGATAGGATATAACAGAGTGCTGTGGGGGGGGGGGCTTTGATAGGATATAACAGAGTGCTGTGGGGGGGGGGGGGGGCTTTGATAGGATATAACAGAGTGCTGTGGGGGGGGGGGCTTTGATAGGATATAACAGAGTGCTGTGGGGGGGGGGGGGGGGGGGCTTTGATAGGATATAACAGAGTGCTGTGGGGGGGGGGGCTTTGATAGGATATAACAGAGTGCTGTGGGGGGGGGGGGCTTTGATAGGATATAACAGAGTGCTGTGGGGGGGGGGGGGGGCTTTGATAGGATATAACAGAGTGCTGTGGGGGGGGGAGTGCTGTGGGGGGGGGGGGCTTTGATAGGATATAACAGAGTGCTGTGGGGGGGGGGGCTTTGATAGGATATAACAGAGTGCTGTGGGGGGGGATAGGATATAACAGAGTGCTGTGGGGGGGGGCTTTGATAGGATATAACAGAGTGCTGTGGGGGGGGGGGCTTTGATAGGATATAACAGAGTGCTGTGGGGGGGGGATAGGATATAACAGAGTGCTGTGGGGGGGGCTTTGATAGGATATAACAGAGTGCTGTGGGGGGGGGGGGATAGGATATAACAGAGTGCTGTGGGGGGCTTTGATAGGATATAACAGAGTGCTGTGGGGGGGGGGGCTTTGATAGGATATAACAGAGTGCTGTGGGGGGGGGGGCTTTGATAGGATATAACAGAGTGCTGTGGGGGGGGGGGCTTTGATAGGATATAACAGAGTGCTGTGGGGGGGGGGGCTTTGATAGGATATAACAGAGTGCTGTGGGGGGGGGGGGGCTTTGATAGGATATAACAGAGTGCTGTGGGGGGGGGGGGGCTTTGATAGGATATAACAGAGTGCTGTGGGGGGGCTTTGATAGGATATAACAGAGTGCTGTGGGGGGGGGGGGGCTTTGATAGGATATAACAGAGTGCTGTGGGGGGGGGGCTTTGATAGGATATAACAGAGTGCTGTGGGGGGGGGGGGGGCTTTGATAGGATATAACAGAGTGCTGTGGGGGGGGGGGGGCTTTGATAGGATATAACAGAGTGCTGTGGGGGGGGGGGCTTTGATAGGATATAACAGAGTGCTGTGGGGGGGGGCTTTGATAGGATATAACAGAGTGCTGTGGGGGGGGGGGGGGCTTTGATAGGATATAACAGAGTGCTGTGGGGGGGGGGGGGGGCTTTGATAGGATATAACAGAGTGCTGTGGGGGGGGGGGGGGGGCTTTGATAGGATATAACAGAGTGCTGTGGGGGGGGGGGGGGGGGCTTTGATAGGATATAACAGAGTGCTGTGGGGGGGGGGGGGGGGGGGCTTTGATAGGATATAACAGAGTGCTGTGGGGGGGCTTTGATAGGATATAACAGAGTGCTGTGGGGGGGGGGGGCTTTGATAGGATATAACAGAGTGCTGTGGGGGGGGGGGGCTTTGATAGGATATAACAGAGTGCTGTGGGGGGGGGCTTTGATAGGATATAACAGAGTGCTGTGGGGGGGGGCTTTGATAGGATATAACAGAGTGCTGTGGGGGGGGGGGGGCTTTGATAGGATATAACAGAGTGCTGTGGGGGGGGGGGGGGGGGCTTTGATAGGATATAACAGAGTGCTGTGGGGGGGGGCTTTGATAGGATATAACAGAGTGCTGTGGGGGGGGGGGGGGGCTTTGATAGGATATAACAGAGTGCTGTGGGGGGGGGGGGGGCTTTGATAGGATATAACAGAGTGCTGTGGGGGGGGGGGGCTTTGATAGGATATAACAGAGTGCTGTGGGGGGGGGGGGGGGCTTTGATAGGATATAACAGAGTGCTGCTGTGGGGGGGGGGGGGGGGGGGGCTTTGATAGGATATAACAGAGTGCTGTGGGGGATTTGATAGGATATAACAGAGTGCTGTGGGGGGGGGGGCTTTGATAGGATATAACAGAGTGCTGTGGGGGGGGGGCTTTGATAGGATATAACAGAGTGCTGTGGGGGGGGGGGGGCTTTGATAGGATATAACAGAGTGCTGTGGGGGGGGCTTTGATAGGATATAACAGAGTGCTGTGGGGGGGGGGGGGGCTTTGATAGGATATAACAGAGTGCTGTGGGGGGGGGGGGGGGGGGGGCTTTGATAGGATATAACAGAGTGCTGTGGGGGGGGGGGGGGGCTTTGATAGGATATAACAGAGTGCTGTGGGGGGGGGGGGGGCTTTGATAGGATATAACAGAGTGCTGTGGGGGGGGGGGGGGCTTTGATAGGATATAACAGAGTGCTGTGGGGGGGGGGCTTTGATTTGATAGGATATAACAGAGTGCTGTGGGGGGGGGGGGGGGCTTTGATAGGATATAACAGAGTGCTGTGGGGGGGGGGGGCTTTGATAGGATATAACAGAGTGCTGTGGGGGGGCTTTGATAGGATATAACAGAGTGCTGTGGGGGGGGGGGGGGGCTTTGATAGGATATAACAGAGTGCTGTGGGGGGGGGGGGGCTTTGATAGGATATAACAGAGTGCTGTGGGGGGGGGGCTTTGATAGGATATAACAGAGTGCTGTGGAGTGCTGTGGGGGGGGGGGGCTTTGATAGGATATAACAGAGTGCTGTGGGGGGGGGGGGGGGGGGGGGCTTTGATAGGATATAACAGAGTGCTGTGGGGGGGCTTTGATAGGATATAACAGAGTGCTGTGGGGGGGGGGGGGCTTTGATAGGATATAACAGAGTGCTGTGGGGGGGGGCTTTGATAGGATATAACAGAGTGCTGTGGGGGGGGGGGCTTTGATAGGATATAACAGAGTGCTTTGATAGGATATAACAGAGTGCTGTGGGGGGGCTTTGATAGGATATAACAGAGTGCTGTGGGGGGGGGGGCTTTGATAGGATATAACAGAGTGCTGTGGGGGGGGGGGCTTTGATAGGATATAACAGAGTGCTGTGGGGGGGGGGGGGGGCTTTGATAGGATATAACAGAGTGCTGTGGGGGGGGGGGGGCTTTGATAGGATATAACAGAGTGCTGTGGGGGGGGGGGGGGGCTTTTTGATAGGATATAACAGAGTGCTGTGGGGGGGGGGGCTTTGATAGGATATAACAGAGTGCTGTGGGGGGGGGGGGCTTTGATAGGATATAACAGAGTGCTGTGGGGGGGGGGGGGGGCTTTGATAGGATATAACAGAGTGCTGTGGGGGGGGGGATATAACAGAGTGCTGTGGGGGGGGGGGGGCTTTGATAGGATATAACAGAGTGCTGTGGGGGGGGGGGCTTTGATAGGATATAACAGAGTGCTGTGGGGGGGGGGGCTTTGATAGGATATAACAGAGTGCTGTGGGGGGGGGGGGGGGCTTTGATAGGATATAACAGAGTGCTGTGGGGGGGGCTTTGATAGGATATAACAGAGTGCTGTGGGGGGGGGGGGCTTTGATAGGATATAACAGAGTGCTGTGGGGGGGGGGGGGCTTTGATAGGATATAACAGAGTGCTGTGGGGGGGGGGGGCTTTGATAGGATATAACAGAGTGCTGTGGGGGGGGCTTTGATAGGATATAACAGAGTGCTGTGGGGGGGGGGGGGGGGGGGCTTTGATAGGATATAACAGAGTGCTGTGGGGGGGGGGGCTTTGATAGGATATAACAGAGTGCTGTGGGGGGGGGGGCTTTGATAGGATATAACAGAGTGCTGTGGGGGGGGGCTTTGATAGGATATAACAGAGTGCTGTGGGGGGGGGGGGGGGCTTTGATAGGATATAACAGAGTGCTGTGGGGGGGGGGGGGGGGGCTTTGATAGGATATAACAGAGTGCTGTGGGGGGGGGGGGCTTTGATAGGATATAACAGAGTGCTGTGGGGATAGGATATAACAGAGTGCTGTGGGGGGGCTTTGATAGGATATAACAGAGTGCTGTGGGGGGGGGCTTTGATAGGATATAACAGAGTGCTGTGGGGGGGGGGGCTTTGATAGGATATAACAGAGTGCTGTGGGGGGGGGGGGGCTTTGATAGGATATAACAGAGTGCTGTGGGGGGGGGGGGGGGCTTTGATAGGATATAACAGAGTGCTGTGGGGGGGGGGGGGGCTTTGATAGGATATAACAGAGTGCTGTGGGGGGGGGGGGGCTTTGATAGGATATAACAGAGTGCTGTGGGGGGGGGGGGGCTTTGATAGGATATAACAGAGTGCTGTGGGGGGGGGGGGCTTTGATAGGATATAACAGAGTGCTGTGGGGGGGGGGGGGGGGGGGCTTTGATAGGATATAACAGAGTGCTGTGGGGGGGGGGGGGCTTTGATAGGATATAACAGAGTGCTGTGGGGGGGGGGGCTTTGATAGGATATAACAGAGTGCTGTGGGGGGGGGGGCTTTGATAGGATATAACAGAGTGCTGTGGAGGGTGGGGGGGGGGGGCTTTGATAGGATATAACAGAGTGCTGTGGGGGGGGGGGGGCTTTGATAGGATATAACAGAGTGCTGTGGGGGGGGGGGGGGGGGCTTTGATAGGATATAACAGAGTGCTGTGGGGGGGGGGGCTTTGATAGGATATAACAGAGTGCTGTGGGGGGGGGGCTTTGATAGGATATAACAGAGTGCTGCTTTGATAGGATATAACAGAGTGCTGTGGGGGGGGGGCTTTGATAGGATATAACAGAGTGCTGTGGGGGGGGGGGCTTTGATAGGATATAACAGAGTGCTGTGGGGGGGGGGGCTTTGATAGGATATAACAGAGTGCTGTGGGGGGGGGCTTTGATAGGATATAACAGAGTGCTGTGGGGGGGGGGGGCTTTGATAGGATATAACAGAGTGCTGTGGGGGGGGGGGGGCTTTGATAGGATATAACAGAGTGCTGTGGGGGGGGGCTTTGATAGGATATAACAGAGTGCTGTGGGGGGGGGGGCTTTGATAGGATATAACAGAGTGCTGTGGGGGGGGGGGGGCTTTGATAGGATATAACAGAGTGCTGTGGGGGGGGGGGGGGCTTTGATAGGATATAACAGAGTGCTGTGGGGGGGGGCTTTGATAGGATATAACAGAGTGCTGTGGGGGGGGGGGCTTTGATAGGATATAACAGAGTGCTGTGGGGGGGGGGGGGGCTTTGATAGGATATAACAGAGTGCTGTGGGGGGGGGGGCTTTGATAGGATATAACAGAGTGCTGTGGGGGGGGGGCTTTGATAGGATATAACAGAGTGCTGTGGGGGGGGGGGGGCTTTGATAGGATATAACAGAGTGCTGTGGGGGGGGATATAACAGAGTTTGATAGGATATAACAGAGTGCTGTGGGGGGGGGGGAGGGGTGGGGGGGGGCTTTGATAGGATATAACAGAGTGCTGTGGGGGGGGGGGCTTTGATAGGATATAACAGAGTGCTGTGGGGGGGGGCTTTGATAGGATATAACAGAGTGCTGTGGGGGGGGGGGCTTTGATAGGATATAACAGAGTGCTGTGGGGGGGGGGGGGCTTTGATAGGATATAACAGAGTGCTGTGGGGGGGGGGCTTTGATAGGATATAACAGAGTGCTGTGGGGGGGGGGGGGGGGGGGCTTTGATAGGATATAACAGAGTGCTGTGGGGGGGGGGGGGCTTTGATAGGATATAACAGAGTGCTGTGGGGGCTTTGATAGGATATAACAGAGTGCTGTGGGGGGGGCTTTGATAGGATATAACAGAGTGCTGTGGGGGGGGGGGGGGGGCTTTGATAGGATATAACAGAGTGCTGTGGGGGGCTTTGATAGGATATAACAGAGTGCTGTGGGGGGGGGGCTTTGATAGGATATAACAGAGTGCTGTGGGGGGGGGGGGCTTTGATAGGATATAACAGAGTGCTGTGGGGGGGGGGGGGGGGGGCTTTGATAGGATATAACAGAGTGCTGTGGGGGGGGGGGGGGGCTTTGATAGGATATAACAGAGTGCTGTGGGGGGGGGGGGCTTTGATAGGATATAACAGAGTGCTGTGGGGGGGCTTTGATAGGAATATAACAGAGTGCTGTGGGGGGGCTTTGATAGAATATAACAGAGGGCTGTGGGGGGGGGGGCTTTGATAGAATATAACAGAGTGCTGTGGGGGGGGGGCTTTGATAGAATATAACAGAGGGCTGTGGGGGGGCTTTGATAGAATATAACAGAGTGCTGTGGGGGGGCTTTGATAGAATATAACAGAGGGCTGTGGGGGGGCTTTGATAGAGGGCTGTGGGGGGGCTTTGATAGAATATAACAGAGGGCTGTGGGGGGGGGGGGGGGGGCTTTGATAGAATATAACAGAGTGATGTGGGGGGCTTTGATAGAATATAACAGAGTGCTGTGGGGGGGGGCTTTGATAGAATATAACAGAGTGCTGTGGCTTAGCTGGCTGGCTTAGATAACTATATACCAGTAACATCGGTTTACTTTAATGTAGCTGTAAGCTTGGTGTTGATAGCTGCTGTCTGTCTCCTGCAGTCACAGAACATTAGCAGGCTAGTTAGCAACATTGCAAGCTGATTTATTAAAAAATACATTCACATCGCATTTGCTTGTAAACTGTCTGAAAGCAGTAGTCATGAGTAGTCATGACAACAGTCACCCAAACGATTTGGTTTGAAGTTATTTCTGTTGGGGTTATAGTTAATAACATGATAGGGAATAGGCTGGTTTACCAGGTCCTCTATGTTAGTGGAACAGTGTAACTTTAGACCGTCCCCTCGCCCCATACCCGGGCGCGACCAGGGACCCTCTGCACACATCAACAACAGTCACCCAAACGATTTGGTTTGAAGTTATTTCTGTTGGGGTTATAGTTAATAACATGATAGGGAATAGGCTAGTTTACCAGGTCCTCTATGTTAGTGGAACAGTGTAACTTTAGACCGTCCCCTCGCCCCATACCCGGCGCGAACCAGGGACCCTCTGCACACATCAACAACAGTCACCCAAACGATTTGGTTTGAAGTTATTTCTGTTGGGGTTATAGTTAATAACATGATAGGGAATAGGCTAGTTTACCAGGTCCTCTATGTTAGTGGAACAGTGTAACTTTAGACCGTCCCCTCGCCCCATACCCGGGCGCGAACCAGGGACCCTCTGCACACATCAACAACAGTCACCCAAACGATTTGGTTTGAAGTTATTTCTGTTGGGGTTATAGTTAATAACATGATAGGGAATAGGCTAGTTTACCAGGTCCTCTATGTTAGTGGAACAGTGTAACTTTAGACCGTCCCCTCGCCCCATACCCAGGGCGCGAACCAGGGACCCTCTGCACACATCAACAACAGTCACCCAAACGATTTGGTTTGAAGTTATTTCTGTTGGGGTTATAGTTAATAACATGATAGGGAATAGGCTAGTTTACCAGGTCCTCTATGTTAGTGGAACAGTGTAACTTTAGACCGTCCCCTCGCCCCATACCCGGGCGCGAACCAGGGACCCTCTGCACACATCAACAACAGTCACCCAAACGATTTGGTTTGAAGTTATTTCTGTTGGGGTTATAGTTAATAACATGATAGGGAATAGGCTAGTTTACCAGGTCCTCTATGTTAGTGGAACAGTGTAACTTTAGACCGTCCCTCGCCCCATACCCGGGCGCGAACCAGGGACCCTCTGCACACATCAACAACAGTCACCCAAACGATTTGGTTTGAAGTTATTTCTGTTGGGGTTATAGTTAATAACATGATAGGGAATAGGCTAGTTTACCAGGTCCTCTATGTTAGTGGAACAGTGTAACTTTAGACCGTCCCCTCGCCCCATACCCAGGCGCGAACCAGGGACCCTCTGCACACATCAACAACAGTCACCCAAACGATTTGGTTTGAAGCATTTCTGTTGGGGTTATAGTTAATCCACAAAAACCAGGCTACTTTAAGGTCCTCTATGTTAGTGGAACAGTGTAACTTTAGCTCCCCGCCCCATCCGTTACACTAGTACCCTCTGCAAATCCAGTTTTCCCAATACTTTGGTTTGCATTATGATCGGATTGATGTAATAACTAGAAAATAGACACACGTTTAGGAGTAACTTGGCATTGGGACTTTTGATGCATATTACCCCTGAAACCCATACCCGTGGTTACGTTTATGCTACCTACCCTCTGCACACATCAACTTGTCACCAAACCATTTGCTGTGCCCGATTTCTGGGATTTAAAACTATTTATAATAGGCTACAGCAGATCCGATTTCATATTGGGAAAACTTTTGATGTGGGAGTTAAAAACTGAATTTTCTCTCTCTGGAACTGTAACTTTCAGACCGTCCCCTCGCCCCATACCAGAGACCAGACCATGTGCTGTCTCTCTCTCTCTCTCAGATCTCCTCTCGCTTGGAGTTAGAGTTAAACTCAGGGACCCTCTGCTCACTCTCAACAGTCTCCCTCTTTCTTTCTTCTTTCTCTCTCTTATCTCTAATCATCTCTCTCTTTACTCTCTCTCTCTCTTCTGGAACTCTAACTATCTCTCTCCTCTCTCTCTCTCTACTCTCTCTCTCTCTCTCTCTCTCTCTCATCTCTGTAGTTACAATTACAGATATTGTTAATTTCCTTTTTTCTTCGAGTGCTGGATTTTCACCCACAGCGGCCAATCCACCATTCATTCTGATCTGAACTACTCCAACCCTCCGATGTCCACAGATATCTGTGGCCAACAGATGCATATCTGTATTCCCAGTCATGTACAATCTATCGATTAGGGCCTAATGAATTTATTTAAAATTGACAGATTTACTCAAATGAACTGTAACTCTGTAAAATCTATTAAATTGTTGCATGTCGCGTTTGTATTTTTTGTCTGTATACTTGGTTTTGTTCACCAGCTTCAAAAAACAATATGGTTGGTTATTGAAAATATATTTCAGTGGTTTAGATGGTACAAAGATTCTCTATACTGTGCGTGCTTCTTTTGTCACATAAACTGAAATTAGGTAAACTATTATATTTTTTTGCAAACAAGGAAATGGCGGAGCGATTTATGCATATGGCCACCAACTTTCAGCATGCGACTTCACAGTGAAATGGTTGCTTACGAACCTTCCTAACGAGTTTAAAAATAACAAATACATTATTTTCACGTACAAAAACAGCACAAATGTCAATAGCATTTCGCTACACCCGCAATAATAGTGTATGTTACCCATAGCATTTGTTTTGACCGTTAAACGGGTGCTGTGTAAAAGCAGGAAGTTGGCTACAAAGACCCCTGGTCTTAAATGTATATAAACCGACCTTATTCATTGTAGATTCTTCCGTTATTGTCGATTACAGAGATCCTGCGAAGTTAACCAGATGGGAATATTTACGTCTAGTCTACTGATATTGTAGATTAGGGAGGTAGAGGTCTGAGACGTTATATTTCAACACGTGGCTCTCTGCCCAAAATCACAAGACAAAAGAGCCGAGGCTCCACCTTCACTTCCGGTGTTGTGCAGAAAAGCCTCCCCCCTGCCAGAATTCTGCGCACTCAAATCTTCATTCAATCTTCATTCAATTCTTCACTTCATTCAAATCTTCATTCAAATCTTCATTCAATTCTTCATTCAAATCTTCATTCAATTCTTCATTCAATTCTTCATTCAATTCTTCATTCAATTCTTCATTGCTGCGACTTGCTTTTCTTTGCTCTTCACTCCGTTGTCAGTTCAGCCTCCATTTCACTGATCTTAGAAGCAGAAATAATTGTACATGTGTGTTCTTCAAGGCAGCTGTCAGTGATCACTGTGTTTCATGTTATTTGATTTGTTATTTGAGTATTGGTGTCGATTGTCTTTTCAAATATGGACAAAGATGTTAACATCATGAGAGAAACAGCAGAAATATGTTCAATTTAATATAATTGTATATAAAAAAATTATATGGATCTTTCAAGGTTTATCTTTGATCCACATTCTGACTAGATGGCCACTAAAATACAGGAATTTCGGTCGGCAAGAAAACCCCCCCTTCTAATTTCCTTAATTCTGTCACTAGAGTCAAATACTTTATACAGAACAAAATTCATGTCAGGATAGACAACCGAAATGAATACTTAATGTATGTGTGTTATATTAAACAGAGGAGGGAGTAAAATGTAGGAAAGCAATACACTTTTCAGAACAACTACTAGTCGAATAAGACACGGGAGAAATGACGACTTTTGGCAAAGATATTTATTTATAGATTAATACGCTTGAAACAAATAGCCAAACCGAAAACTGCAGACATTACTAGTGAAATCAAAATGACATTAAAAAAATGAAATGCAGCCTAACGTGATGAGAAATCTCAACGAGCAAGTAAATCGATGAAGAATTGAGTGCTTGCGCGTTTACGCGAAGGGGGATTCTGGCAGGGGGGAGCTATTCGGCACAGCACCTGTTTAACTGAAACATTGGAAATACAAATACTACTCCAGTCGTTGGTGGCCTTCTGATTTTAGTCGCTCATTTTCTAAAGTTAAGGCAGTTTCTTTGGACCCCGAAAGGTTGGAGTTTGAGCCCCGCAAGGTTGGAGTTTGGGCCCCGCAAAGTTGGAGTTTGGGCCCCGCAAGGTTGGAGTTTGAGCCCCGCAAGGTTGGAGTTTGGGCCCCGCAAGGTTGGAGTTTGGGCCCCGCAAGGTTGGAGTTTGGGCCCCGCAAGGTTGGAGTTTGGGCCCCGCTCTAAAATAAAATCCAATATTTCAGCCAGTCAGCCATCTCACAAACGGATCGCTGTCCATCGTGTTGAAATAGTGACGTGTCTAATTGGCTGCATGCCTAATTAATCGATGATAGAGTTTCTGGGTATGTATAGCTTTTCGTTATACTTTCATTATCATGATTTATCTCGAGCTACAGTGCCCTCAGAATGTATTCATACCCCTTGACTTATTCCACATTTTGTTGTGAAACAGCCTGAATTCAAAATGGATTTTAATATATAATATATATATTTCTTTATCTACCAATAGGTGCCCTTATTTGCGAGGCATTGGAAAACTTCCCTGGTCTTTGTGGTTGAATCTGTGTTTGAAATTCACTTCTCGACCGTACAGATAATTGTACAGTATATCTGGGGTACGGAGATGAGGTCGTCATATTAAACACTATCATTGCACACAGAGTGAGTCCATGCAACTAATTATGTGTGACTTGTTAAAAAGCACATGTCTACTCCTGAACTTATTTAGGCTCCTTGCCATAACAAATGGGTTGAATACTTATAAACTCAAGACATTTCAGCTTTTCATTTTGAATTCATTTGAAAACATTGAAAACATTTAAAACCGTTGAAAACATGATTCCACTTTGACATTGTGTGGTAGTGTGTGTATGCAGTGGTGTAATGTACTTCAGTAAAAATGAAGTAGTTGTTTGGGGGTATCTGTACTTTACCATTTATATTTTTGCCAACTTTTAATTTTACTTCACTTACATTCCTAAAGACAATAATGTACTTTTTTTACTCCATACATTTCCCTGACACCCAAAAGTACTTGTTACATTATGACAGGAAAATGGTCAAATTCACACACTTATCAAGAGAACATCCCATGTCATCCCTACTGCCTCTGCTCTGGAGGACTCACTAAACAGAGAACATCCCTGGTCATCTCTACTGCCTCTGATCTGGAGGACTCACTAAACAGAGAACATCCCTGGTCATCTCTACTGCCTCTGATCTGGAGGACTCACTAAACAGAGAACATCCCTGGTCATCTCTACTGCCTCTGATCTGGAGGACTCACTAAACAGAGAACATCCCTGGTCATCTCTACTGCCTCTGATCTGGAGGACTCACTAAACAGAGAACATCCCTGGTCATCTCTACTGCCTCTGATCTGGAGGACTCACTAAACAGAGAACATCCCTGGTCATCCCTACTGCCTCTGATCTGGAGGACTCACTAAACAGAGAACATCCCTGGTCATCTCTACTGCCTCTGATCTGGAGGACTCACTAAACAGAGAACATCCCTGGTCATCTCTACTGCCTCTGATCTGGAGGACTCACTAAACAGAGAACATCCCTGGTCATCTCTACTGCCTCTGCTCAGGCGGACTCACTTAACACAAACGCTTCATCTGTAAAGGATGTCTGAGTGTTGGAGAGTGACCCTGGCTACAGGTAAATGATGTCTGAGTGTTGGAGTGTGACCCTGGCTACAGGTAAATGATGTCTGAGTGTTGGAGTGTGACCCTGGCTACAGGTAAATGATGTCTGAGTGTTGGAGTGTGACCCTGGCTACAGGTAAATGATGTCTGAGTGTTGGAGTGTGACCCTGGCTACAGGTAAATGATGTCTGAGTGTTGGAGTGTGACCCTGGCTACAGGTAAATGATGTCTGAGTGTTGGAGTGTGACCCTGGCTACAGGTAAATGATGTCTGAGTGTTGGAGTGTGACCCTGGCTACAGGTAAATGATGTCTGAGTGTTGGAGTGTGACCCTGGCTACAGGTAAATGATGTCTGAGTGTTGGAGTGTGACCCTGGCTACAGGTAAATGATGTCTGAGTGTTGGAGTGTGACCCTGGCTACAGGTAAATGATGTCTGAGTGTTGGAGTGTGACCCTGGCTACAGGTAAATGATGTCTGAGTGTTGGAGTGTGACCCTGGCTACAGGTAAATGATGTCTGAGTGTTGGAGTGTGACCCTGGCTACAGGTAAATGATGTCTGAGTGTTGGAGTGTGACCCTGGCTACAGGTAAATGATGTCTGAGTGTTGGAGTGTGACCCTGGCTACAGGTAAATGATGTCTGAGTGTTGGAGTGTGACCCTGGCTACAGGTAAATGATGTCTGAGTGTTGGAGTGTGACCCTGGCTACAGGTAAATGATGTCTGAGTGTTGGAGTGTGACCCTGGCTACAGGTAAATGATGTCTGAGTGTTGGAGTGTGACCCTGGCTACAGGTAAATGATGTCTGAGTGTTGGAGTGTGACCCTGGCTACAGGTAAATGATGTCTGAGTGTTGGAGTGTGACCCTGGCTACAGGTAAATGATGTCTGAGTGTTGGAGTGTGACCCTGGCTACAGGTAAATGATGTCTGAGTGTTGGAGTGTGACCCTGGCTACAGGTAAATGATGTCTGAGTGTTGGAGTGTGACCCTGGCTACAGGTAAATGATGTCTGAGTGTTGGAGTGTGACCCTGGCTACAGGTAAATGATGTCTGAGTGTTGGAGTGTGACCCTGGCTACAGGTAAATGATGTCTGAGTGTTGGAGTGTGACCCTGGCTACAGGTAAATGATGTCTGAGTGTTGGAGTGTGACCCTGGCTACAGGTAAATGATGTCTGAGTGTTGGAGTGTGACCCTGGCTACAGGTAAATGATGTCTGAGTGTTGGAGTGTGACCCTGGCTACAGGTAAATGATATACATTATTTTCACTGAGTGTTGGAGTGTGACCCTGGCTACAGGTAAATGATGTCTGAGTGTTGGAGTGTGACCCTGGCTACAGGTCAATGATGTCTGAGTGTTGGAGTGTGACCCTGGCTACAGGTCAATGATGTCTGAGTGTTGGAGTGTGACCCTGGCTACAGGTCAATGATGTCTGAGTGTTGGAGTGTGACCCTGGCTACAGGTAAATGATGTCTGAGTGTTGGAGTGTGACCCTGGCTACAGGTAAATGATGTCTGAGTGTTGGAGTGTGACCCTGGCTACAGGTAAATGATGTCTGAGTGTTGGAGTGTGACCCTGGCTACAGGTAAATGATGTCTGAGTGTTGGAGTGTGACCCTGGCTACAGGTAAATGATGTCTGAGTGTTGGAGTGTGACCCTGGCTACAGGTAAATGATGTCTGAGTGTTGGAGTGTGACCCTGGCTACAGGTAAATGATGTCTGAGTGTTGGAGTGTGACCCTGGCTACAGGTAAATGATGTCTGAGTGTTGGAGTGTGACCCTGGCTACAGGTAAATGATGTCTGAGTGTTGGAGTGTGACCCTGGCTACAGGTAAATGATGTCTGAGTGTTGGAGTGTGACCCTGGCTACAGGTAAATGATGTCTGAGTGTTGGAGTGTGACCCTGGCTACAGGTAAATGATGTCTGAGTGTTGGAGTGTGACCCTGGCTACAGGTAAATGATGTCTGAGTGTTGGAGTGTGACCCTGGCTACAGGTAAATGATGTCTGAGTGTTGGAGTGTGACCCTGGCTACAGGTAAATGATGTCTGAGTGTTGGAGTGTGACCCTGGCTACAGGTAAATGATGTCTGAGTGTTGGAGTGTGACCCTGGCTACAGGTAAATGATGTCTGAGTGTTGGAGTGTGACCCTGGCTACAGGTAAATGATGTCTGAGTGTTGGAGTGTGACCCTGGCTACAGGTAAATGATGTCTGAGTGTTGGAGTGTGACCCTGGCTACAGGTAAATGATGTCTGAGTGTTGGAGTGTGACCCTGGCTACAGGTAAATGATGTCTGAGTGTTGGAGTGTGACCCTGGCTACAGGTAAATGATGTCTGAGTGTTGGAGTGTGACCCTGGCTACAGGTAAATGATGTCTGAGTGTTGGAGTGTGACCCTGGCTACAGGTAAATGATGTCTGAGTGTTGGAGTGTGACCCTGGCTACAGGTAAATGATGTCTGAGTGTTGGAGTGTGACCCTGGCTACAGGTAAATGATGTCTGAGTGTTGGAGTGTGACCCTGGCTACAGGTAAATGATGTCTGAGTGTTGGAGTGTGACCCTGGCTACAGGTAAATGATGTCTGAGTGTTGGAGTGTGACCCTGGCTACAGGTAAATGATGTCTGAGTGTTGGAGTGTGACCCTGGCTACAGGTAAATGATGTCTGAGTGTTGGAGTGTGACCCTGGCTACAGGTAAATGATGTCTGAGTGTTGGAGTGTGACCCTGGCTACAGGTAAATGATGTCTGAGTGTTGGAGTGTGACCCTGGCTACAGGTAAATGATGTCTGAGTGTTGGAGTGTGACCCTGGCTACAGGTAAATGATGTCTGAGTGTTGGAGTGTGACCCTGGCTACAGGTAAATGATGTCTGAGTGTTGGAGTGTGACCCTGGCTACAGGTAAATGATGTCTGAGTGTTGGAGTGTGACCCTGGCTACAGGTAAATGATGTCTGAGTGTTGGAGTGTGACCCTGGCTACAGGTAAATGATGTCTGAGTGTTGGAGTGTGACCCTGGCTACAGGTAAATGATGTCTGAGTGTTGGAGTGTGACCCTGGCTACAGGTAAATGATGTCTGAGTGTTGGAGTGTGACCCTGGCTACAGGTAAATGATGTCTGAGTGTTGGAGTGTGACCCTGGCTACAGGTAAATGATGTCTGAGTGTTGGAGTGTGACCCTGGCTACAGGTAAATGATGTCTGAGTGTTGGAGTGTGACCCTGGCTACAGGTAAATGATGTCTGAGTGTTGGAGTGTGACCCTGGCTACAGGTAAATGATGTCTGAGTGTTGGAGTGTGACCCTGGCTACAGGTAAATGATGTCTGAGTGTTGGAGTGTGACCCTGGCTACAGGTAAATGATGTCTGAGTGTTGGAGTGTGACCCTGGCTACAGGTAAATGATGTCTGAGTGTTGGAGTGTGACCCTGGCTACAGGTAAATGATGTCTGAGTGTTGGAGTGTGACCCTGGCTACAGGTAAATGATGTCTGAGTGTTGGAGTGTGACCCTGGCTACAGGTAAATGATGTCTGAGTGTTGGAGTGTGACCCTGGCTACAGGTAAATGATGTCTGAGTGTTGGAGTGTGACCCTGGCTACAGGTAAATGATGTCTGAGTGTTGGAGTGTGACCCTGGCTACAGGTAAATGATGTCTGAGTGTTGGAGTGTGACCCTGGCTACAGGTAAATGATGTCTGAGTGTTGGAGTGTGACCCTGGCTACAGGTAAATGATGTCTGAGTGTTGGAGTGTGACCCTGGCTACAGGTAAATGATGTCTGAGTGTTGGAGTGTGACCCTGGCTACAGGTAAATGATGTCTGAGTGTTGGAGTGTGACCCTGGCTACAGGTAAATGATGTCTGAGTGTTGGAGTGTGACCCTGGCTACAGGTAAATGATGTCTGAGTGTTGGAGTGTGACCCTGGCTACAGGTAAATGATGTCTGAGTGTTGGAGTGTGACCCTGGCTACAGGTAAATGATGTCTGAGTGTTGGAGTGTGACCCTGGCTACAGGTAAATGATGTCTGAGTGTTGGAGTGTGACCCTGGCTACAGGTAAATGATGTCTGAGTGTTGGAGTGTGACCCTGGCTACAGGTAAATGATGTCTGAGTGTTGGAGTGTGACCCTGGCTACAGGTAAATGATGTCTGAGTGTTGGAGTGTGACCCTGGCTACAGGTAAATGATGTCTGAGTGTTGGAGTGTGACCCTGGCTACAGGTAAATGATGTCTGAGTGTTGGAGTGTGACCCTGGCTATCCGTCAATAAAAAAAATACAATTGTGCCGTCTGGTTTGCTTATTAATAAATTAATTTCAAATGGGGTTTACCCTTTTTACTTCTGATACTTAAGTACATGTAAAACCAGATACTTTTAGACTTTTACTCAAGTAGTATTTTACTGGGTGTCTTTCACTTTTACTTGAGTCATTTTCTATTAAGGTATCTTTACTTTTACTCAAGTATGACAATTGAGTACTTTTTCCACCACTGTGTGTACACCAGTGACAAAAAAATCTACATGTAATCAATTTGAACTTCAGTTATTTTTTTCCCCTTATATAACTAGTCAAGCCAAATTCTTATTTTACAAAAAACCCTTGCCAAACCCGGACGTCGCTGGACTAATTGTGCGACACTATGGGACCCAATCACAGCCTGGAATCGAACCAGTGCTCGCACTGAGATGCAGTGCCTTAGACCGCTGCGACGCTCGGGAGCCAAAATATCTGGCAGCGGCGGGATTCGAACCCGCGCCTCCGAAGAGACTGGAGCCTTAATCCAGCGCCTTAGACCGCTCGGCCACGCTACCGATACATGTCATTGGGTTAAACATAATCTATATCCCTGAAAACCGGATGTTTCCGTTTTTCTTTTAACCAACTTCGTAGTAGTTGTGTGGTAGTAAGTAGTGTGGTAAAAAAACGTACTGAAATGATTTGTTATGATATTGTTTGACAGAGCCTCTGTGCGTTACCCAATGCAGCCAGCAGATGGCGACGTGAGGAGGTCTGCTGTACGGAGAAAGAAGCTCTGGGGCTGAACATTGACTTAAAAGAGGAGGTTATCACAGTGAAAGGAGAAGAAGCTTTCAGAATGAAAAAGGAGAAAGAGGAGGCTATCACATTGAAAGAAGAGGATGAAACTTTAGGAGTGAATGAGGAAGAGGGGATACAGGCTGTCACAGTGGAAGAGGAAGAGGGGATACAGGCTGTCACAGTGGAAGAGGGGATACAGGCTGTCACAGTGGAAGAGGGGATACAGGCTGTCACAGTGGAAGAGGAGATACAGGCTGTCACAGTGGAAGAGGAAGAGGGGATACAGGCTGTCACAGTGGAAGAGGGGATACAGGCTGTCACAGTGGAAGAGGGGATACAGGCTGTCACAGTGGAAGAGGGGATACAGGCTGTCACAGTGGAAGAGGGGATACAGGCTGTCACAGTGGAAGAGGAGATACAGGCTGTCACAGTGGAAGAGGAAGAGGGGATACAGGCTGTCACAGTGGAAGAGGGGATACAGGCTGTCACAGTGGAAGAGGGGATACAGGCTGTCACAGTGGAAGAGGAAGAGGGGATACAGGCTGTCACAGTGAAAGAGGAAGAGGGGATAGAGGCTGTCACAGTGGAAGAGGGGATACAGGCTGTCACAGTGGAAGAGGGGATACAGGCTGTCACAGTGGAAGAGGGGATACAGGCTGTCACAGAGGAAGAGGAGGAGGGGATATAGGCTGTCACAGAGGAAGAGGGGATACAGGCTGTCACAGAGGAAGAGGGGATACAGGCTGTCACAGAGGAAGAGGGGATACAGGCTGTCACAGAGGAAGAGGGGATACAGGCTGTCACAGAGGAAGAGGGGATACAGGCTGTCACAGAGGAAGAGGGGATACAGGCTGTCACAGAGGAAGAGGGGATACAGGCTGTCACAGAGGAAGAGGGGATACAGGCTGTCACAGAGGAAGAGGGGATACAGGCTGTCACAGAGGAAGAGGGGATGCAGGCTGTCACAGAGGAAGAGGGGATACAGGCTGTCACAGAGGAAGAGGGGATACAGGCTGTCACAGTGGAAGAGGAAGAGGGGATACAGGCTGTCACAGTGGAAGAGGAAGAGGGGATACAGGCTGTCACAGTGGAAGAGGAAGAGGGGATACAGGCTGTCACAGTGGAAGAGGAAGAGGGGATACAGGCTGTCACAGTGGAAGAGGAAGAGGGGATACAGGCTGTCACAGAGGAAGAGGGGATACAGGCTGTCACAGAGGAAGAGGAAGAGGGGATACAGGCTGTCACAGTGGAAGAGGAAGAGGAAGAGGGGATACAGGCTGTCACAGTGGAAGAGGAAGAGGGGATACAGTCTTTCACAGAGGAAGAGGGGATACAGTCTTTCACAGAGGAAGAGGAAGAGGGGATACAGGCTGTCACAGCGGAAGAGGAAGAGGGGATACAGGCTGTCACAGTGGAAGAGGAAGAGGGGATACAGGCTGTCACAGTGGAAGAGGAAGAGGGGATACAGGCTGTCACAGAGGAAGAGGAAGAGGGGATACAGGCTGTCACAGAGGAAGAGGAGGAGGAGATACAGGCTGTCACAGTGGAAGAGGAAGAGGGGATACAGGCTGTCACAGTGGAAGAGGAAGAGGGGATACAGGCTGTCACAGTGGAAGAGCAAGAGGGGATACAGGCTGTCACAGTGGAAGAGGAAGAGGGGATACAGGCTGTCACAGTGAAAGAGGAAGAGGGGATACAGGCTGTCACAGTGGAAGAGGAAGAGGGGATACAGGCTGTCACAGAGGAAGAGGAAGAGGGGATACAGGCTGTCACAGTGGAAGAGGAAGAGGGGATACAGGCTGTCACAGTGGAAGAGGAAGAGGGGATACAGTCTTTCACAGAGGAAGAGGAAGAGGGGATACAGGCTGTCACAGTGGAAGAGGAAGTGGGGATACAGGCTGTCACAGAGGAAGAGGGGATACAGGCTGTCACAGTGAAAGAGGAAGAGGGGATAGAGTCTTTCACAGTGGAAGAGGAGGTAGAAGCTTTCAGAATGAAAAAGCAGGAAGAGGAGGCTGTTTCAGTGAAAGACAAACCTTTTGGGGAGGAGGAAGAGGAGGCTGTCTCAATAAAAGAGAAGGTTGAAGCCGTTCTGGGAGTGAAAGAGGAGGAGACAGAAGATCTTATTAACACCAGTGAGTATTATCTTAAAAACAACTCAGCAGTTGTTGAACTAGGCTACGGTGTGGTTTTAAAGGGGCATTCTACTGAAGTTATGCTCTCAAATATGTTGTTCAGTACTGGAGGAATTGATAAAGGGGCAGTCTGCGATTGGTACATACATTTTTTTACTTTTAAATGATTGATACTTTATTGTCCATTTACATCTAAATGTATTTAGTTTAGTCAGCGGGTAAACATCATTCCACACTGGGTGCTGGTCTCTCAGCTTACTTTCTCAGAGGAAGAGACATTTAGCATTTTTCTGGATAGGCCAGAGAATGTGACACGTCCCTCCCTATGTAAATGTGACACGTCCCTCCCTATGTAAATGTGACACGTCCCTCCCTATGTAAATGTGACACGTCCCTCCCTATGTAAATGTGACACGTCCCTCCCTATGTAAATGTGACACGTCCCTCCCTATGTAAATGTGACACGTCCCTCCCTATGTAAATGTGACACGTCCCTCCCTATGTAAATGTGACACGTCCCTCCCTATGTAAATGTGACACGTCCCTCCCTATGTAAATGTGACACGTCCCTCCCTATGTAAATGTGACACGTCCCTCCCTATGTAAATGTGACACGTCCCCCTCCCCCTCCCTATGTAAATGTGACACGTCCCTCCCTATGTAAATGTGACACGTCCCTCCCTATGTAAATGTGACACGTCCCTCCCTATGTAAATGTGACACGTCCCTCCCTATGTAAATGTGACACGTCCTCCCTATGTAAATGTGACACGTCCCTCCCTATGTAAATGTGACACGTCCCTCCCTATGTAAATGTGACACGTCCCTCCCTATGTAAATGTGACACGTCCCTCCCTATGTAAATGTGACACGTCCCTCCCTATGTAAATGTGACACGTCCCTCCCTATGTAAATGTGACACGTCCCTCCCTATGTAAATGTGACACGTCCCTCCCTATGTAAATGTGACACGTCCCTCCCTATGTAAATGTGACACGTCCCTCCCTATGTAAATGTGACACGTCCCTCCCTATGTAAATGTGACACGTCCCTCCCTATGTAAATGTGACACGTCCCTCCCTATGTAAATGTGACACGTCCCTCCCTATGTAAATGTGACACGTCCCTCCCTATGTAAATGTGGGGTGTGAAACCTGGCAGTTCAGGCCAGCTCCATTCAGAGAGTGGAAACAGAGAGCTGACTGATGGGGCATTATTAACCAACAATGCAATTCAAGAAATGAAGTTAAGAAAATATTTACAAAATAAAGGGTACATGTAGGTGTATTTTAGTCAATGCCACTCTGACATTGCTCGTCCTAATATTTATATATTTCTTAATTCCATCCTTTTACTTTTAGATTTGTGTGTATTGTTGTGAATTGTTAGACACTACTGCACTGTTGGAGCTAGGAACACAAGCATTTAGTTAGATACTACTTCACTGTTGGAGCTAGGAACACAAGCATTTAGTTAGATACTACTGCACTGTTGGAGCTAGGAACACAAGCATTTAGTTAGACACTACTGCACTGTTGGAGCTAGGAACACAAGCATTTAGTTAGACACTACTGCACTGTTGGAGCTAGGAACACAAGCATTTAGTTAGATACTACTGCACTGTTGGAGCTAGGAACACAAGCATTTAGTTAGATACTACTGCACTGTTGGAGCTAGAAACACAAGCATTTAGTTAGACACTACTGCACTGTTGGAGCTAGGAACACAAGCATTTAGTTAGATACTACTGCACTGTTGGAGCTAGGAACACAAGCATTTAGTTAGACACTACTGCACTGTTGGAGCTAGGAACACAAGCATTTAGTTAGATACTACTGCACTGTTGGAGCTAGGAACACAAGCATTTAGTTAGATACTACTGCACTGTTGGAGCTAGAAACACAAGCATTTAGTTAGACACTACTGCACTGTTGGAGCTAGGAACACAAGCATTTAGTTAGATACTACTGCACTGTTGGAGCTAGGAACACAAGCATTTAGTTAGACACTACTGCACTGTTGGAGCTAGGAACACAAGCATTTAGTTAGATACTACTGCACTGTTGGAGCTAGGAACACAAGCATTTAGTTAGATACTACTGCACTGTTGGAGCTAGAAACACAAGCATTTAGTTAGACACTACTGCACTGTTGGAGCTAGGAACACAAGCATTTAGTTAGATACTACTGCACTGTTGGAGCTAGAAACACAAGCATTTAGTTAGATACTACTGCACTGTTGGAGCTAGGAACACAAGCATTTAGTTAGATACTACTGCACTGTTGGAGCTAGGAACACAAGCATTTAGTTAGATACTACTGCACTGTTGGAGCTAGGAACACAAGCATTTAGTTAGACACTACTGCACTGTTGGAGCTAGGAACACAAGCATTTAGTTAGACACTACTGCACTGTTGGAGCTAGGAACACAAGCATTTAGTTAGATACTACTGCACTGTTGGAGCTAGGAACACAAGCATTTAGTTAGATACTACTGCACTGTTGGAGCTAGGAACACAAGCATTTAGTTAGATACTACTGCACTGTTGGAGCTAGGAACACAAGCATTTAGTTAGACACTACTGCACTGTTGGAGCTAGGAACACAAGCATTTAGTTAGATACTACTGCACTGTTGGAGCTAGGAACACAAGCATTTAGTTAGACACTACTGCACTGTTGGAGCTAGGAACACAAGCATTTAGTTAGATACTACTGCACTGTTGGAGCTAGAAACACAAGCATTTAGTTAGATACTACTGCACTGTTGGAGCTAGGAACACAAGCATTTAGTTAGATACTACTGCACTGTTGGAGCTAGGAACACAAGCATTTAGTTAGATACTACTGCACTGTTGGAGCTAGGAACACAAGCATTTAGTTAGACACTACTGCACTGTTGGAGCTAGGAACACAAGCATTTAGTTAGACACTACTGCACTGTTGGAGCTAGGAACACAAGCATTTAGTTAGATACTACTGCACTGTTGGAGCTAGGAACACAAGCATTTAGTTAGATACTACTGCACTGTTGGAGCTAGGAACACAAGCATTTAGTTAGATACTACTGCACTGTTGGAGCTAGGAACACAAGCATTTAGTTAGACACTACTGCACTGTTGGAGCTAGGAACACAAGCATTTAGTTAGATACTACTGCACTGTTGGAGCTAGGAACACCAGCATTTAGTTAGATATTACTGCACTGTTGGAGCTAGGAACACAAGCATTTTCTCAACACCGGTAATAACATCTAAATACGTGTACGTGACCAATACAATTTCAAGGAGTGCAAAGTCGAATTTAGTTTGTGCACATGCGCACTTCACAGATGAGACGTTCCCTAAAGGAAAATATGCAATTGCCTCAAATGGGATCTCGCTAACTCTGATTTTGCCAACCTCCTTGTTTGTTCCGCCCAATATGCTTAATTTGCTCCCACTGTAAACGACACAGATGAACTATTTTGGGGTTGGTTCTATATACAGTATCTTTGGTTATACCATAGATAACAGTACTAAGGCAGATAGGAGCTAACGTTGGCTAGCTAGCTAACCAATGTAGTATATCCCTAATATATGAATCACTCATAGCCTAGCAGAGTTTGTCTGGAACCTTATAATTAAAACACACCCCATGACTGAGACTTAGGGGGCCATTGCTCAAGACATACTTCTGCATTTAACACAAACACATTCTGTCCTCAGCAGATTCTAAACCGCATAAGCAACTGTAGAATACCAAGCTCATCTGTCTGACTTAAGTTATCACATGCGTCCCTGTCAAAACAGGAAGCGCCCTCGCCTGAAACACCAACTGTCAGTTTCAGTTCCCCTTATCTCACCTCATGGACACACACAGACACACAGACATTTCAGAGCACACACACCCCACACCCCATTCAACTGGGCAGGAGCCAGGATCAGACGACTTCAAGGAGCACCAATGGGGCTCCGGCACAGGGTCGGACAGGACCCGCCTCCAACCTTCACCAACCAGTCAGAAGACAGAACTACAAGAATCAACCTACGTCATTCTATGTACAAAATACATTGCACACTCTGTTCTTCTGAGCTAAATGAATCGGTCCGTGCACGCTTGACAAGATATCTTTGACTTTAATAAACTGCCATTTTGCTATACTTGATTCCACTCAGTCCAGCGTCCGTGATTTGGTCTCCCTCTCTGATAGTTATTCATCAACACCAACCAACTAGCTAGCAAATCAACTAGCTAGCTATATTTAGCCAAG
This sequence comes from Oncorhynchus gorbuscha, assembly GCF_021184085.1. Classification (NCBI taxonomy): domain Eukaryota; kingdom Metazoa; phylum Chordata; class Actinopteri; order Salmoniformes; family Salmonidae; genus Oncorhynchus; species Oncorhynchus gorbuscha. Next base: position 2,258,132 of record NC_060190.1, read on the forward strand.
GAAGTTTAAATATATATATATACACGGCTGATGTCATCTGTGTAAACAAACAAATAAAATTAAGCACAAATAAGGTAACGAACGTCATTACCTGTTATATCCAGTTAGCTAGCCAGCTAGCCAACTAGCCAGCTAGCCAGTGTTGGTAAAAGGTGAGATGCTTAGGTGAGCGAGTCGGTCAAGGATCAGTTCAGACGAGGAGTTAAAGTTTAACAATCTGCAGTTTATTCAGAGTAAAAGTATTGTGTACAGCGTATACGGGCTCTGTTCCTTGAACTCAGAGGGAGTCAGAAAAAGAGAGCCCCTAATTTAGACAGCATACATGTTTTATACAGTACAGAAAGTAGGTTGATTCTGGAAGGTCTGGTCCTCGGATTGGTCCAGACCCGGGCGTTGTCTCTCCTTATTGGTCCAAGGTTGTTGTTGCCATTGTCTCAGAATGTTCCTGTTTAATGTCTGTTTTGCGTTGCTCAACTAGCTTACATGTGTCAAAAAGCAGATACGCCCACGATCCCTTGAGGCTAAATGCTGGGTGTGTGGTTCTAAATGTGAATGTATCTGGGTGGGGTGTGTGTGTATGTGTGTGTGTGTTCCTGTCATCAGCAGATATGTCCTCACGAGATGCGGCTTCTCCAGTCTTGTGGTTTGGCCCTCTTCCTGTTTTCGTGACTATGTGTGGAAACATTTGCAGAGGCGCACCCAAAACAGCTTACAGCAACATTATAGCAAACACATTAGTAATCTCCGTTTGTTTATGCCCTTCGTTACTGAGGGCTGAAGCATTAGATATAGAGGCCTGCCACGGCCTTCAAGCATATGTATGGTTATCAAAGTATTATTTACAAATCCCTCTCTTCACGTCTTACAGACGTGACCAACTGATAGGAAGAAACTTTTCAGAGAAAAGTTTAAGTAATCCCTCTCTTCTCGTCTCAGCAGAGACGTGACTAATCAGTCGATTTCGCACATCTCTAAGTCATCGTACACATCCTCCGGGCCCAAGAGAGGATACATCTGAGCCGGGGCGCTAGGATCAATAGCCTTAGTTATCACTTTATTGGTAAGCGAGCGAATACATGGAATGCAGCAGCACCCACACAAAACCAGAATAGCCGCAAAAACAGAAATAGAAATTAAAACAGAGGAAACGAGAGTCTTGTATTTGCCAAAAGCATCCATCCAGGAGTCCCACATAGAGTTATCAATGCCAGAGTGAGATTTCATTTTACCATTAAGAGTCCTAAGTCCTTCTAGAGCTACTGTCAGGCTGCCATCAGACGCAGTGTTATTCGGAATAAATGTACAACATTGTTGCCCAAACATGGAGCAGACACCTCCTTTTTCAGCCAATAGCATATCTATGGCAATTCGATTTTGGAAAGCCATAAGGCTGGTAGCCGATAATTGACCATGTACAGCCTCAAACCCTTGCTGGGTCCAATTTCCCAGTCTTTGGACATTGAAATGGATATAGTTTATGCGATCCACGTTTTTGTTAACAGTGCACCACCAACAAATTGAGGATTCGAACCCCGCAGTGACTTGATTAACCAACTTATATTTATCAGGTACCCCCCTGGGCACACCAATAGCATCAATGTAGGTCGGATTGTCAGTGGGTGATACCATGGTGTGTCTTTTATATCTGCTTAACGGGGTTTCACTGACTTGGGAGAGGAGACCAGCCACACTCATGGGATGTACAGCAATAGGGAGGAGCAGTGACACTAGGGCACACAAACCTGATGAGTTAGGAGGAAACCTAGACAAAAGTCCATTTCCTCCGCACCACCACCAAACATCTGCCCTAGCTACGACCTTAAGGGGAGAATTAGGGAAGTGAGTAGCATTACACCAGTGGGGTGGGACAGTACCTAAATATGGAGGTCCTTGGGTCATGTTCACACATGTGAAATTTCCTTCAGCAACATCTGAGGAGAAAATCGGTGCCTGTCTGCCCTTGACTAGTGGATAAACCTTATCCCAGGAAGAACAATTTCGAGTTGGGTTACTATATCTCATAACCGGGAAAACACAATTGACAGGTAAGGCTGCAGGCACAATGCGAAGGAGAGGCCTGGCTCCCATACATACCACACAGTCCTGGCGAGACACTCTACCTGCTTCCTCAGTTAACAGGAGCCAGTTGTTGGAGAACCCAGAGACCTAAGTGGCAGTAAAGATAGCGTCATCAAATGTCGGTGGGTTGGCAGTCATACGGACAGGTCCCCACATTCCAGATCCTGATTGGGCTCCTTGACCTTCCTTTTTAGTAACAGAAGAAGGGACAGGGGCTGACATCGCACAGACATTCAAAAACCATCTAAAGTAGTATATGTACAATGGTGCCCCTCTGTGGTCTATCCAAGGTGCCAAAATGAAACCTTGGCATCCCTCCTTGTTACCTGGTTTAATCACCAGTTTCAGTTCCACTTTTGATTTGGTAAGGGTCAATCTATTTCTCCATAACAGCACTAAGTCTCCTTTTGAATAACTAGACCAATCAGGGCCTGTTTCAGCAACTAAATTTCTCCAAATCCAATCATCGCGGGGACTATTTCCTTTAGTAAGATACCAGTGGTATTTTGATTGCCATAAGTTATTAACCCCAATCTTATGCACATTGTTCTCTAGTGTTCCCCAGGGTATAGTGACAGTGGTAGTAACATTAACTGGTACACACAGGGTGGTGCTACCTACCCGATCAGTTGGACAAGTTTGGTTTATGACTTCAATGCGTCTTTTACGTAGGTTGTGACTAGCCATGGTGGTTGTGGTAAGATTTGTGGTGAGACCAGTGATGTCAATTGTGGAATTAGTGCCCTCTGGTATTATATCTGTTTTGTTAACTGTATGTTCGAAAGCCCAAAGCATTATTCCTACTACCACACCCGAGGTGAACAGCAATAGCACAAACATTGGAAGAGAGCATCCTAATCTTTCCCATGGTGCCCTTTGTCGTCTAGACCAAAGGTGCCCTTCGCTGGCACCTGAGGATTGGAGGCGTCTCCACATCCTTCAGTTGTCAGAGCTAACAGAATTTGTAGCCGAATTAGATGCGATCAAATCGCTTCTGACTTCTGTCAGTGTTCTGTCAGGTGCTGGTGCTGGTGTACAATGCGTCAGGTGGTGCCAAGGTGCGCCTGGTTTACCTTTGACCTGGACTGAGTGTGAAGTAACTTCCTTCACTTCGTACGGTCCAGTCCACCTGGGATCAGCCCACTTTCTTTTGTGGACTTTGATCCTTACCCAGTCACCAACCTTTACCCTTGGTTGTTCCTGGTCATCCGTCAGCTCCCCCTCTGCGACCCGGTGTATCTGCGTGGAGAGAGCTGCAGATAATTCGGTCAGTTTTTTTACATAGTCAGACATTCCTATCTGGTGGACATCAAGAGGGGGCATATGACCTCCCTCTCTTGGCGGCCCAGGCATCACTCGGCCTGTCATTATCTCATGGGGTGAGAGATGTGTCCCTGCACCTGGTGAGGACCTCATGGCCATCAGTGCCAGGGGCAGGGCTTCCACCCATGTCAATTTAGTTCCTGCACAAACCTTAGCTATCTTAGCTTTCAAAGTCTGGTTACAGCGTTCCACAAGTCCCTGCGATTGCGGCTTATACACCGAACCGAATTTGTGTGTAATGCCAAACCTCTCCTCAACCTGTCTCAAGTGTTGGTTGGAGAAGTGGGACCCATTGTCGGATCTGATTTGTCGCGGGACCCCATACCTAGGTATGAGTTCCGTTTGTAGCCACTTAATGACTGACTTCGCATCCTCCTTAACTGTAGGAATGGCCTCTACCCATTTAGAGAATCTGTCTACCATTACTAGCAAATATCTTTTTCCTCCCTTCACTTGATCTGCTCCCATGTCTGTATAATCTATGCTGATGTCTTGAAAACAGGCATTAGGTACCGGATAGTGACCCATTGGTGTTTGGTAAGGTTTCTTTGGATTGTGACTTCCACAGATGTCACAATTGTCACAGAACAAATCTGTCATTTCTTTCATGTAAGGATGCCACCACACGTAAGAGACTCTCTGACAAGTCTTCAGTTTCCCCTCGTGTGTCAGTCCGTGTGCTTCTCTGATTAGTTCAGGACAGAGGTTTGCAGGGGCCACTAGTCTGCCATCATGGCATCGCCACAGTTCATCAGGACCTTTTGTCGCTCCCCTCTGTCCCCATACTGAGTGTTCATACGGTCCGGCAGTTTGTTGTAGTTCCTTGATGTGTTGGTTAGTCAATTCAGTCCTAGGTGGACTTACTTGTAGAACCATTTGTCTGGGAGTGTAGCCACCTGCTTTCTTAGCTGCCTGGTCGGCCGCATCATTTCCTTTGCTGATCTTGGAGTCCAGTATCTGATGTCCTTTGCATTTCATTATGGCCACCTTTTCAGGAAGTGATACCGCAGCAATCAGTCGCTCCATCTGGGTCTTGTGCTTGATTGGTAGATTTCCAGTAGTGGTAAAGTTTCGTCTGACCCATTGTGGTCCATCAATGTGTACTGCTCCATGAGCATACGCTGAGTCGGTGTATATGTTGACCTTTTTCCCTTTGGCCACTGTTAATGCTTGGGTGAGTCCAATTATCTCTGCCAATTGGGCTGATGCGGGCTGAGGTATTATACCTGATTCCAGGGTGGTGTGGGCTCCATCCTCAGTCTGTTGTACTACTGCGTATGCTGCTATGTTGCCTTCTTCTCCTCTGTAACAACACCCGTCAGTGTATAGCCATAGGTCTGCAGTCAATATGGGTTCGTTTTCCAAGTCTGGTCTGAGTTTCAGTTCTTGAGCAGCTCTTTCTGCGCACACATGGGTTATCCCTTCTTCCGCATTAAGGGCGTCAGCCATGTTCTTGTCCGTGTTGACAAACGTGATGTGTGACTGTGTACATTTGTTCTGAATTTTGTTTTTTCTGTGTGCACTGAAAGTAAATTCTTTTGCAGTTAGGTATGCTGCAACGCCATGGTGTGTGTGTATTTCCAGCTTGTGGCACATTACCAAGTGGGCAGTTTTTTCAATTGCTTTTGCTACCGCCGCCACGTATCTTGAGCACGTGGTTTGACCTGTGTCAATGTGATCCAGTTTTGATGAGTGGTACATCAGGACCCTTCTCTCCCCCTCTTGTTTCTGAAAGAGAATGGATGATGTGAATCCTTCTTTTTCGGAAACATCCAAGTGGAAGGGCTTGCCATAGTCTGGGGCAGTAAGTGCAGCTGCCACTGAGAGTTCGGTTTTCAGGAGGCCAAACGCATCAGTTGCTTGGGGAGTCCATATCAGAGGGGCATGAAGGTTTCTAGGCCCAGCTTCTCGGACTATCTCGCGTAAGGGTTCTGTTCTGGTGGTGTAGTCTGGTATGTGGGTACGACTGTATCCCGTAAGACCAAGAAACGAGAGCATTCCAGAGACTGTGGTAGGCCGCGGGTGATGCAAAATCGAGTTTCTGTGTGCGGTAGACAGTCCTGCCCCTTCACTTGAGATTTCTCTTCCAAGAAACAGGACAGTTCGACGACACGTTTGAACCTTAGATTTCTTGACCTTGTACCCTTTTATCGCCAAAAAATCCAGCAAGAGCTTGGTTGTAGCCAGACATTGATCTGAAGATTGTGCGGCCAGCAGAAGGTCATCTACATACTGGATGAGCACCACACCCTCAGGGATAATGAGTTCAGCCAGGTGATCCTTTAGGATACGGTTGAATAATCCGGGTGAGCACCTGTAGCCCTGGGGAAGAACAGAATACGAATATTGTTCATGAGAAATGATGATAGTGCTGCATAGTCTCTCTCCGTTGGGTATGCTCTCCTGAGTTCAGCCCACAGTTTTACTGAATATGATTCAGGAGGGGTAGCTCCAGGTAGTTGGTCCAGACCGGCTGTTTTCATGATTACATCCATGGTGGTGTGGTCAGTGGCTCTGGCTAGCAGTGCTCTCATGTCTCCTAGTGCTAACCGGAAACCAGAGGTCAGGGTTCGTAGTTGTAAGAGCCAGGCAGAGGCACCTCCATGAAGGCTTGGTAACTGGTCCATCATGGAGGTTAGATCTGTCAACTGCCATGGTTTGTACTCCTCCCCTCTTCCCGTTGTACTCAGGCGGAGTGGAGCCTGTATGCTGGATGCCTGTCTATTTTGTTGGTCTTGGATTCGTTGTGATCGCCTTAGGCCTGTTGGTGGGTGGTTTAGCGCATCCCGGAGATCGGTTATTTCACCCAGATATGTGCCACTTAGATGATATGGTCCCCCTCCCCCACCTGGAAGCTGTTCCCTGTTGATCTGTTCGGCAGCTGTCCATATCTGTTCCCGGGTTGGACCGCCACTGCATTCATTTTCATCCTCCTCTTGTGGCAGGTTTAATGATGTCAGATACTCCCTTTCGACGTTCCCTTTTTCAGCTGAGCGATGTTCACTGGTGTAGCTGCGTGGGGTTGCTGCAGAGACTGCTTTAGATAGTGGAGAAAGGAGACTGGGTGGGAGAGGCTTGAAATCGTTGGAGCAACTGTCGGTGCTGACTGAGTGTGAAGTGAATGGGTTCAGTGATGTCCGTCCACTTTGGGGCCCCGTCTCTACAGTATTCATGGAGTGGAGACCGCTGGGGGGCTCCAGATCCTCAACATCGATTGCTCCTTCCATTAGGCGCACTGCTACTTCCCCCTTTATCACACCCCCTCTCACCGTCATTACAGGGGCCTGTATAGCAGCTAGTGTTGGGGCTGGGAGAGGCGAGTAGGGTGGTGGTCTGTACTCTTCAGATAGGTTTGGGTAGAGCCGCGGGTTGGGCGGTTGTCCTTTGTCTGGGTTGGCTGGTGGGGTGGTGGTATCCCCTCCTTCTTTTGTGTCAGTGACTATTGCCATTACTTCCGGTTTTTTGTTCAGTTGTACTCTACGGGTCTCCTCGATAGCCCAAGTGCCTATTTTCAATTCAGCTTCTGCTTTCTCTCTCTGTTTAGTCCCTTCCTTCTTGAATAAATGCAACTTGTTCTGTTCTGTCTCCCTGTCTTTAGCTTCCTGTAATGCTTCACGCAACTCGTCTTCCATTGTGCTAAGCTGAGTCCTATTTGGAGTTCCCCCTACCAAATAACCCGCCTGTGTCCACTTCAACTTCAACCCTTCCCAAACCTTCTTTATTGACTTCCACTGTTCCTTTCCTCCTGACCTATCCTGCATACGTTGGTCTAGAAAATCATTGAATTTCAGTTTTGGAGGTTGCGAAGTTGCCATGGTGTATAAATGAGTTTGACTATCTGAATATACTTAGCCCGTCACTGTCTCGCGACAGCGATGTATTCTTGGAGAAACTATTACTCGTACTCTGTCTTATCTCAGAGCTCCTCCGTCATATATTCAGATTTTGGTGAGACAATACAGCCCAATTAAACCCTTGTGAGACGCTGTGTACAGTTAAAACCTCACCGGTCACAGCCAGTCTGTTGGGTTACTAGTCGATTATCAATATGCCTCATTCGTATACTTCATGTACTCAGGTAGCAACTCTACAACACATTTAACCAGTCATGAGCTAGGTTATGGTATGTAAATCACCTAGTAGTAGTATCAACCGAACATTTGGTCATATTCAACACTTAGATTTATTCCTCATCAGTCGCTGCTGACATCTCTGAATAATATCACTAATCAACAAATAGACCTATTCCTCATCGAACGCTGTCGACATATCTGAATAGTATCTAGAATCAAGCTAACATTGCAATATCCTCCAACCTAACTCATCTCAGTTCTTTAACACATACAATTCAATTCTGTATCACCTTAACTTTAAACAGTCAATACATTGCATTCATATTTCCACAATTCATTTACTTCACTGCTCAATGAAATTTTGTTAAATTAAATTTACACAAAACTCATACTCACACTCGGTATTACTGATCTTAAATTTGGAGTAGACTAAACGACAATATGCAAAGTTTGTTTTAACAGGTTTTGCTTACCTTTTTAGTGGTCGACCTGAGATCAGTTCTCCGAGTTGAGCAGAGTTTTGTCCTCCCCCGAATTGGCTCGTCTTTCTCCTTGAACCGTCCTTTCACCAATTCGCTCCCGTACTCTCACGTTTTATGGGTCTTTAGTAAACCATCCTCTGCTACCAAGAATTCTGTTGGTAAAAGGTGAGATGCTTAGGTGAGCGAGTCGGTCAAGGATCAGTTCAGACGAGGAGTTAAAGTTTAACAATCTGCAGTTTATTCAGAGTAAAAGTATTGTGTACAGCGTATACGGGCTCTGTTCCTTGAACTCAGAGGGAGTCAGAAAAAGAGAGCCCCTAATTTAGACAGCATACATGTTTTATACAGTACAGAAAGTAGGTTGATTCTGGAAGGTCTGGTCCTCGGATTGGTCCAGACCCGGGCGTTGTCTCTCCTTATTGGTCCAAGGTTGTTGTTGCCATTGTCTCAGAATGTTCCTGTTTAATGTCTGTTTTGCGTTGCTCAACTAGCTTACATGTGTCAAAAAGCAGATACGCCCACGATCCCTTGAGGCTAAATGCTGGGTGTGTGGTTCTAAATGTGAATGTATCTGGGTGGGGTGTGTGTGTATGTGTGTGTGTGTTCCTGTCATCAGCAGATATGTCCTCACGAGATGCGGCTTCTCCAGTCTTGTGGTTTGGCCCTCTTCCTGTTTTCGTGACTATGTGTGGAAACATTTGCAGAGGCGCACCCAAAACAGCTTACAGCAACATTATAGCAAACACATTAGTAATCTCCGTTTGTTTATGCCCTTCGTTACTGAGGGCTGAAGCATTAGATATAGAGGCCTGCCACGGCCTTCAAGCATATGTATGGTTATCAAAGTATTATTTACACCAGCTAGCCAACTAGCCAACTAGCTAGCTAGCCAACTAGCCAGCTAGCTAGCTAGCCAACTAGCCAGCTAGCCAACTAGCCAGCTAGCCAGCTAGCCAACTAGCCAGCTAGCCAACTAGCCAGCTAGCCAGCTAGCCAACTAGCCAGCTAGCCAGCTAGCCAACTAGCCAGCTAGCCAGCTAGCCAACTAGCCAGCTAGCCAGCTAGCCAACTAGCCAGCTAGCCAACTAGCCAGCTAGCCAGTAACAACTCAATGTTGACAATAAGTTACATCTGACATTCTTCCACAAAGCACAGCTACCTCACTAAGTAAAGTTCACAGTCAACACCAAACTTTGGGAAAAAGACACACTGTTCATTTATAATACCTGCAACGGGAAATGTATTAATGTATTTAAAAAAATACCCTTAGATATTAATTTGGAATAATTTCGATTAGATCTACAAGGACATTTTTATTGATCTGTCAGTATTTTCATTTAGAGTTTCCTTTCATGGGTCCTACCAATTATTATTGGATTATTCACCATGGCAACCACTTGAGTTTCCTTTCATGGGTCCTACCAATTATTATTGGATTATTCACCATAGCAACCACTTGAGTTTCCTTTCATGGGTCCTACCAATTATTATTGGATTATTCACCATGGCAACCATGTTAATATAAAAAAGGACATTTATTTGTCAGTTTGGCTTTTGTGTTAGATCAGACTGTTTTCATTTGCAGGGTTATCTGTCATCACTCTTTGACCAGAGTGCAGTCTGGTATCCCTGTCTACCAGTCTTAGTCTTTGCTCATCGAACGTTAGCTACTCCATACAGTCAAATTGGCTCCTCTTACGAAAAAGCACTATAGCATTCCTATAAGATTCCTATAAGAAACTGCGTTTTTTAAGATTTTTTAAAAATGTTTTAATTTCACCTTTATTTAACCAGGTAGGCCAGTTGAGAACAAGTTGTCATTTACAACTGCGACCCTGACCAAGATAAAGCAAAGTAGTGCACAACAAACAACAACACAGAGTTACACATGGAATAAACAAGCATACAGTCAATAACACAATATAAGAAAAAAAATAAAGTCTATATACAGTGTGTGCAAATGGCATGAGGAGGTAAGGCAATAAATAGGCCATAGTAGCTAAGTAATTACAATTTAGCAGATTCACACTGGAGTGATAGGTGAGCAGATGAAATACTAATACAAGTAGAAATACTGGTGTGCAAAAGAGCAGAAAAGTACATAAAAACAGTATGGGGATGAGGTAGGTAGATTGGGTGGGCTATTTACAGGGCTCCGGGCAGCCGAGCGGAAATGGAGGAAAACTCGCCTCCCTGCGGACCTGGCATCCTTTCACTCCCTCCTCTCTACATTTTCCTCCTCTGTCTCTGCTGCTAAAGCCATTTTCTAACACTCTAAATTCCAAGCATCTGCCTCTAACCCTAGAAAGCTCTTTGCCACCTTCTCCTCCCTCCTGAATCCCCCCCCCCCTCCTCCCTCTCTGCAGATGACTTCGTCAACCATTTTGAAAAGAAGGTCGACGACATCCGATCCTCGTTTGCTAAGTCAAACGGCACCGCTGGTTCTGCTCACACTGCCCTACCCTGTGCTCTGACCTCTTTCTCCCCTCTCTCTCCAGATGAAATCTCGCGTCTTGTGACGGCCGGCCGCCCAACAACCTGCCCGCTTGACCCTATCCCCTCCTCTCTTCTCCAGACCATTTCCGGAGACCTTCTCCCTTACCTCACCTCGCTCATCAACTCATCCCTGACCGCTGGCTACGTCCCTTCCGTCTTCAAGAGAGCGAGAGTTGCACCCCTTCTGAAAAAACCTACACTCGATCCCTCCGATGTCAACAACTACAGACCAGTATCCCTTCTTTCTTTTCTCTCCAAAACTCTTGAACGTGCCGTCCTTGGCCAGCTCTCCCGCTATCTCTCTCTGAATGACCTTCTTGATCCAAATCAGTCAGGTTTCAAGACTAGTCATTCAACTGAGACTGCTCTTCTCTGTATCACAGAGGCGCTCCGCACTGCTAAAGCTAACTCTCTCTCCTCTGCTCTCATCCTTCTAGACCTATCGGCTGCCTTCGATACTGTGAACCATCAGATCCTCCTCTCCACCCTCTCCGAGTTGGGCATCTCCGGCGCGGCCCACGCTTGGATTGCGTCCTACCTGACAGATCGCTCCTACCAGGTGGCGTGGCGAGAATCTGTCTCCTCACCACGCGCTCTCACCACTGGTGTCCCCCAGGGCTCTGTTCTAGGCCCTCTCCTATTCTCGCTATACACCAAGTCACTTGGCTCTGTCATAACCTCACATGGTCTCTCCTATCATTGCTATGCAGACGACACACAATTAATATTCTCCTTTCCCCCTTCTGATGACCAGGTGGTGAATCGCATCTCTGCATGTCTAGCAGACATATCAGTGTGGATGACGGATCACCACCTCAAGCTGAACCTCGGCAAGACGGAGCTGCTCTTCCTCCCGGGGAAGGACTGCCCGTTCCATGATCTCGCCATCACGGTTGACAACTCCATTGTGTCCTCCTCCCAGAACGCTAAGAACCTTGGCGTGATCCTGGACAACACCCTGTCGTTCTCAACTAACATCAAGGCGGTGGCCCGTTCCTGTAGGTTCATGCTCTACAACATCCGCAGAGTACGACCCTGCCTCACACAGGAAGCGGCGCAGGTCCTAATCCAGGCACTTGTCATCTCCCGTCTGGATTACTGCAACTCGCTGTTGGCTGGGCTCCCTGCCTGTGCCATTAAACCCCTACAACTCATCCAGAACGCCGCAGCCCGTCTGGTGTTCAACTTTCCCAAGTTCTCTCACGTCACCCCGCTCCTCCGCTCTCTCCACTGGCTTCCAGTTGAAGCTCGCATCCGCTACAAGACCATGGTCCTTGCCTACGGAGCTGTGAGGGGAACGGCACCTCAGTACCTCCAGGCTCTGATCAGGCCCTACACCCAAACAAGGGCACTGCGTTCATCCACCTCTGGCCTGCTCGCCTCCCTACCACTGAGGAAGTACAGTTCCCGCTCAGCCCAGTCAAAACTGTTCACTGCTCTGGCCCCCCAATGGTGGAACAAACTCCCTCACGACGCCAGGACAGCGGAGTCAATCACCACCTTCCGGGGACACCTGAAACCCCACCTCTTTAAGGAATACCTAGGATAGGATAAGTAATCCTTCTCACCCCCCCCCCTTTAAGATTTAGATGCACTATTGTAAAGTGACTGTTCTACTGGATGTCATAAGGTGAATCCACCAATTTGTAAGTCGCTCTGAATAAGAGCGTCTGCTAAATGACTTAAATGTAAATGTAATGTAAATGTACAGATGGACTGTGTACAGCTGCAGCGATGTGTACAGCTGCTCAGATAGCTGTTGTTTAAAGTTAGTGAGGGAAATATAAGTCTCCAGCTTCAGCGATTATTGCAATTCGTTCCAGTCATTGGCAGCAGAGAACTGAAAGGAAAGCATAGATTATACATGACCTGGAGCAAGTGGGTCTGGTGACAAATATGTAGCGAGGGCCAGCCGACGAGGCAATACAGGTCACAGTGGTAGGTGGTATGAGGGGCTTTGGTGACAAAACGGATGGCACTGTGATAGACTACTCAGCAAACTGGATGCGGAGTATTGGAAGTTGTTTTGTGAATGACATCGCCAAAGTCGAGGATCGGTAGGATAGTCAGTTTTACGAAGGTATGTTTGGCGGCGTGAGTGAAGGGGGCTTTGTTAAGAAATATGAAGCCGATTCTAGATTTAATTTTGGATTGGAGATGTTTAATATGAGTCTGGAAGGAGAGTTTACAGTCTAGCCAGACACCTAGGTGTTTGTAGTTGTCCCCATATTCTAAGTCAGAACCGTCCAGAGTAGTGATGCTAGTCGGGCGGGCAGGTGCGGGCATCAAACAGTTGAAGAGCATGCATTTAGTTTTACTAGCATTTAAGAGCAGTTGAAGGCCACGGAAGGAGTGTTGTATGGCATTGAAGCTCGTTTGGAGGTTTGTTAACACAGTGTCCAAAGAAGTAGCTGCGGGGGGTGCCGAGCTGTTGGCCGGGGTTGGGGTAGCCAGGAGGAAAGCATGAACTGCCGTAGAGAAATGCTTCTTGAAATTCTCGATTATTGTGGATTTATCGGTGGTGACAGTGTTTCCTAGCCTCAGTGCAGTGGGCAGCTGGGAGGAGGTGCTCTTATTCTCCATGGACTTTACAGTGTCCCAAAACTTTTGGAGTTAGAGCTACAGGATGCAAATTTCTTTTATGAAAAAGCTAGCTTTTGTTTTCCTGACTGACTGTGTGTATATTGGTTCCTGACTTCCCTGAACAGTTGCATATCGCTGGGACTATTCAATGCTAGTGCCACAGGGTGTTTTTGTGCTGGTCGAGGGCAGTCAGGTCTGGAGTGAACCAAGGGTTGTATCTGTTCTTAGTTTTTTTATTAATTGAAAGGGGCATGCTTATTTAAGATGGTGAGGAAATTACTTTTAAAGAATGACCAGGCATCCTCTACTGACGGGATGAGGTCAATATCCTTCCAGGATACCCGGGCCAGGTCGATTAGAAAGGCCTGCTTGCAGAAATGTTTTAGGGAGCGTTTGACAGTGATGAGGGGTGGTTGTTTGACTGCGGACCCATAGAGGATGCAGGCAATGAGGCAGTGATCGCTGAGATCCTGATTGAAAACAGCAGAGGTGTATTTAGAGGGCAAGTTGGTCAGGATAATATCTATCAGGGTGTCCATGTTTACAGATTAAGGGTTGTACCTGGTGGGTTCCTTGATAATTTGTGTGAGATTGAGGGCATCTAGCTTAGATTGTAGGACTGCCGGGTGTTAATTAAGCATATCCCAGTTCAGGTCACCTAACAGATCGAACGAACTCTGAAGATAGATGGGGGGCAATCAATTCACACATGGTGTCCAGGGCACAGCTGGGAGCTGAGGGGGGTCTATAACAGGCGGCAACAGTGAGAAACTTATTTCTGAAGAGATTCATTTTTAAAATTAGAAGCTCGAACTGTTTGGGCACAGACCTGTAAAGTATGACAGAATTCTTCAGACTAACTCCTCCCCCTTTGGTAGTTCGATCTTGATGGAAAATATTGTAGCTGCGTATGGAAATCTCAGAATTTTTGGTGGCCTTCCTAAGCCAGGATTCAGACAAGGCAAGGACATCAGGGTTGGCGGAGTGTGCTAAAGCAGTGAGTAAAACAAACTTAGGGAGGAGGCTTCTGATGTTAACATGCATGAAACCAAGGCATTTTCGGTTACAGAAGTCAACAAATGAGAGTGCCTGGGGACACGCAAGGCCTGGGTTAGCCTCCACATCACCTGAGGAACAGAGCAGGAGTAGGATGAGGGTACGGCTAAAGGCTATAAGAACTGGTCGTCTAGTGCGTTGGGGACAGAGAATAAAAGGAGCAGATTTCTGGGCGTGGTAGAATAGATTCAGGGCATAATGTACAGACAGGGGTATGGTGGGGTGTGGCTACAGTGGAGGTAAACCCAGACACCAAGTTTACTGTACGGGCTAGTTATGCTGGGTGAGGTCACCGCATGTGTGGGAGGTGGGACAAAGGAGATATCTGAGGCATGTTGAGTGGGACTAGGGGCTCCGCAGTAAACTAAAACAATGATAACTATCCTAAACAACAGTGTACAAGGCATATTGACATTTGAGAGAGACATAAAGCAATCACAGGTGTTGATTGGGAGAGCTAAGACAACAACGGGTAACACAGAACCCAAACCGGCTGCGCGCGTGCGCCATCGTACATCTTGTACCCCTACACCAAACGCGATCACGACACGCAGGTTAAAATATCAAAACAAACTCTGAACCAATGACATTAATTTGGGAACACAAGTTTGCACTTGCTAGCTAATTTGTCCTGGGATATAAACATTGAGTTGTTATTTGACCTGAAATGCACAAGGTCATCTACTCCGACAATTAATCCACACATAAAACGGCCATCCGAATCGTTTCTAGTCATCTCTCCTCCTTCCAGGCTTCTTCATCTTTGAACTTATATGGTGATCCATCTACACTTTCATATTACCACGACGACCGGCAAAACAGTTCATCTTTCAATCACCCACGTGGGTATAACCAATGAGGAGATGGAACTGTGGGTACCTGCTTCTATAAACCAATGAGGAGATGGGAGAGGCAGGACTTGCAGCGCGATCTGCGTCAGAAATAGAAAAGGAGTTCTATTTCAGCCCTTGGCATCGCAGATGCTCGTTGGCGGGTGCAATAATTGAATAACATGGATTTCTAAATTTGTTTTACGATGCTCGCGCACGCGACGTGTCCGGTCTGGTCAGCATGTAAGACAACAACAGGTAAAATGGCGATGAATGGCCAGAGAGGGTCGGTTAACAAACAAAAACAAAATGGATTAATGAACAGCCCAGCAGTCATCAGCTATGTAGCCAAGTGATCATAGGGTCCAGTGAACAGCAATAGATGGAACAGGGAAGCCGCGATGTAGTCGTTACTACGCTAGCACGCGGGAGACATGACGTTTAAAGTTAGCAGGCCGGGGGTAAGTAGAAATGTTTGCTCCAACTGGCAAAGGCCAGTTGAGGGCACAGCGGATGGAGTTACATCGGCAGACCAGTCGATGGATGGTACGGCGGGGCGCCGTGTCGACAAAAGGGTCCGGGCCAGATGGCGAAAGAAGTATTGTAGTTGTAGTCATTTCGTTTGCTAGTCGGGAGATGCGCCAGGCTTGCGGCTAACTGGTGCTAGCTTCGGAGCAGGGGCGTTAGCCACTATAGCCAATCGGTAGCAGCGATGATCCGACGCAAAGGTCCAGAACTTACGGTATGGATCCGGTGGAGTAGTGGATTGTAGCTGTGTTGGGGTATAGCCGAGTGACCACAGAGTAGGCCGGGAGGTGGGCCTGGCTCAGGGCTGGGTCATTCTGGTCACTCGGTGGCAGCTAGCTAGCTGTGATGATCAGGAGTAATGGGTTTACGGCAGGAATACGGTGTTGTAGTGGAGAAAACAGTCCGACACTGGCAGGCTGGCAAGTATTATCCAGGCTAAAAAAAAACGGTTGGTGTCTGTGCAGAAGGTGAAGGCCGCTAACAATGACTAAATAGCTAGTAGCTAATTAGCTGGTTAGCTTCTGATGGCTAGGTTCTGATGGGGGTTCTAACTATAAGGTCTAAAAAATAGCGGATCCGTATGACATTGGGTGAGGCGGGTTGCCGGAAGGGATATTTAATTTAAAAATAGCAAAAATATTGAAAATAAATGTGTATATATATATATACATACAAAAAAAGACTAAATACAAAAATAAAGGAGGGGACGACAAACCACGTCTGCACTACCACACCATCTTGGAATTACAATACTTGTTATTAATTCAAATAAAACGCACATTAGAACATTTTAAAACAAAAGTAGCCATTTTGTTGTATGATGTCATTCATACAGTTTGATTTCATGCGGCATAAAACAAAAACACAAATTCTCAGTAAAAAAAGAGACAGAACAGAGCTTCTTTATTCTCTCATGTACAACGAACCTTGAAAACCACGATGACCCTTCAAAGAGTGTCTTCAATAAATCTGACCTGAACTTGTCTTTTCCTACGAGCACTGACTTCACTGAGAACTATTTAATGAATGGAAAACGTACTTACTATGTCTGTGATGTGTGGCTGTCTCACCTAGCTACCTTTAAGGTGAATTCAACAATTGTTATTCTCCCTGGATAAGAGTGTGTGAAATGTAATGGGATTTCAGTTCCCTTAATCGGGAAAAGGTCTTTCCACAATGAGAGCAGTGGTAGGGCTTCTCTCCTGTGTGTATCCTCTCATGCTCTTTTAGGTTCCATAACCGGGCAAAACTCTTCCTACACTGGGA
This sequence comes from Oncorhynchus gorbuscha, assembly GCF_021184085.1. Taxonomy (NCBI): domain Eukaryota; kingdom Metazoa; phylum Chordata; class Actinopteri; order Salmoniformes; family Salmonidae; genus Oncorhynchus; species Oncorhynchus gorbuscha. Next base: position 2,274,848 of record NC_060190.1, read on the forward strand.
ACATTGGAAGGGCTTTTCCCCTGTGTGTGTTTTCTCATGCTCTTTGAGATGGCATGACCGAATAAAGCTCTTTCCACACTGAGAGCAGTGGTAAGGCTTATCTCCAGAGTGAATTATCTTATGTAAATTCAGGTTCCCTAACTGGGTAAAACGCTTTCCACATTGGGAGCATTGGAAAGGCCTTTCACCTCTGTGTGTAGAGTGAATTCTCTCGTGTATTTTCACGCCCCATAACTCAGTAAAACTCTTTCCACACTGAGAGCAATGGAAGGTCTTCCTTCCTTCTTTGTGTATTCCTTGGTGCCTAATTAGGGTCCTTAACCGGGTAAAACTCTTTCCACACTGGGAACATTGGAAAGGCTTTTCTCCTGTGTGCGTCCTCTCATGTGATTTCAGGTGTGCCAACAGGGTAAAACTATTTCCACACTGGGAGCATTGAAAAGGCTTTTCTCCTGTGTGTGTCCTCTCATGCCTTTTGAGGGCCTGTGATCGTGAAAAACACATTACACAATAGGAGCATTGGTAAGGCTTCTCTCCAGAGTGAATTCTTTCATGCATTTTCAGGCTGTCTAACCGGCTAAAACTCTTTCCACACTGGGAACATTGGAAGGGCTTTTCTCCTGTGTGTGTCCTCTCGTGCTCTTTTAGGTTGTGTAACTTGGTAAATTTCCTTCCACAGTGGGGGCAGCAGTGTCGTCCTACTGGTTTGGCAGTCTCTAGGTCTGGTTCCCCTGAAGGCCTCTTCCCCAAGTCTGGTTCCCCTGAAGGTCTCCTCCCTGGGTCTGGTTCCCCTGAAGGACTCTTCCCTGGGTCTGGTTCCCCTGAAGGACTCTTCCCCAAGTCTGGTTCTCCTGAAGGACTCTTCCCCAAGTCTGGTTCCCCTGAAGGACTCTTCCCCAAGTCTGGTTCCCCTGAAGGTCTCCTCCCTGGGTCTGGTTCCACTGAAGGTCTCCTCCCTGGGTCTGGTTCCACTGAAGGTCTCCTCCCTGGGTCTGGTTCCACTGAAGGTCTCCTCCCTGGGTCTGGTTCCCCTGAAGGCCTCTTCCCTGGGTCTGTTTCCCCTGAAGGACTCTTGTCAGAGGGAGAGTCTGGTCTCTCTCCTGTCAAAGACAAAGTATTTTGTTAAACAGAGATCTGAATGAAATCGCCAGCATGATAAAACAGTTTTCAGAACATTTCCGTAATAAAAAATAAAATAACATTTATGAGCAGGTTGAAAGAGACAGTTGTATGGATGCATATACATCCTTCTTTGTGTACACTTGACAGTTGAAAACGCTTCATGTGCTAGTCGTGTTGCTGGTCATGTTGCTAGTCATGTTGCTAGTCATGTTGCTAGTCATGTTGCTAGTCATGTTGCTAGTCATGTTGCTAGTCATGTTTGTCTTGATGCTAGTCATGTTGCTAGTCATGTGCTAGTCATGTGCTAGTCATGTGCTAGTCATGTGCTAGTCATGTTGCTAGTCATGTGCTAGTCATGTTTGTCTTGATGCTAGTCATGTTGCTAGTCATGTGCTAGTCATGTTGCTAGTCATGTTGCTAGTCATGTTGCTAGTCATGTTTGTCTTGATGCTAGTCATGTTGCTAGTCATGTTGCTAGTCATGTGCTAGTCATGTTGCTAGTCATGTTGCTAGTCATGTTGCATGTTGCTAGTCATATTGCTAGTCATGTTGCTAGTCATGATGTTTGTCTTGATGCTAGTCATGTGCTAGTCATGTTGCTAGTCATGTTTGTCATGCTTGTTGATAGTCATGTTGATAGTCATGTTGCTAGTCATGTTTGTCTTGATGCTAGTCATGTTGATAGTCATGTCTTGATGCTAGTCATGTTGCTAGTCATGTTTGTCTTGATGCTAGTCATGTTGCTAGTCATGTTTGTCTTGATGCTAGTCATGTTGCTAGTCATGTTGCATAGTCATGTTGCTAGTCATGTTGCTAGTCATGTGCTAGTCATGTTGCTAGTCATGTTGATAGTCATGTTGATAGTCATGTTGCTAGTCATGTTTGTCTTGATGCTAGTCATGATGCTGCATGATGCTCATGTTTAGTCATTGATCATGTTGCTAGTCATGTTGCTAGTCATGTTTGTCATTGATCATGTGCTAGTCATGTTGCTAGTCATGTTTGTCATTGCTATGCTAGTCATGTTGCTAGTCATGTTTAGTCATGATGCTATGTTGCTAGTCATGTTGCTAGTCATGTTGCTAGTCATGTTGCTAGTCATGTTTGTCTTTGCTAGTCATGTGCTAGTCATGTTGCTAGTCATGTTGCTAGTCATGTCTATCATGTTTGTCTTGAGCTCATGTTGCTAGTCATGTTTGTCTTGATGCTAGTCATGTTGATAGTCATGTTTGTCTTGAGTCATGTTGCTAGTCATGTGCTAGTCATGTTGCTAGTCATGTTGCTAGTCATGTTTGTCTTGATGCTAGTCATGTTGCTAGTCATGTTGCTAGTCATGTGCTAGTCATGTTGCTAGTCATGTTGCTAGTCATGTTGCTAGTCATGTTGCTAGTCATGTTGCTAGTCATGTTGCTAGTCATGTTGCTAGTCATGTTTGTCTTGATGCTAGTCGTGTTGCTAGTCATGTTGATACAACGAAGACAAGTGGAGTTACCAGGGTTTAAAACATGTGTTTTTTCACAGGTCAGTACAGGTGCATCAAAGCTGGGAACCAAGAGACTGAAAAACAGCTTCCATCTCAAGGCCATCAGACTGTTAAACAGCCACCACTAACAGAGAGGCTGCTGCCTACATACAGACTTGAAATCATCGACCAATTTAATAAATGAATCACTAGTTACTTTAATAATGCCACTTTAATTATTTTTTTTAAACATATCTTGCATTACTCATCTCATGTGTATATACTGCATTTTATACCATCTATTGCATCTTAGTCTATGCTGCTCTGTCATTGGTCATACATATATTTATATGTATGTATTCTTATCCCATTTCTTATTTTTGTGCGTATTAGGTAGTTATTGTGGAATTGTTAGATTACATGTAGATATTTCCGCAATGTCGGAACGAGAAGCACCAGCATTTCGCTACAATATCAAAATAACATCTGCTAACCCTGTGTATGTGACCAATAACATTTGATTTGATATCATTAATCACACAGATGATTGGTTGGTATCGGATGCAGAAGAATCCAATGGGGGACAAAAGGAGTCTGTAGCTCAAACACAGAATGTTTCAAACGGTTTGGAATAGGCCAGGGACGATAGTATCGTGGCAAAACACCAAACGGTTTGGAATAGGCCCGGGACGATAGTATCGTGGCAAAACACCAAACGGTTTGGAATAGGCCAGGGACGATAGTAATCGTGGCAAAACACCAAACGGTTTGGAATAGGCCAGGGACGATAGTATCGTGGCAAAACACCAAACGGTTTGGAATAGGCCAGGGACGATAGTATCATGGCAAAACACCAAACGGATGTAACTTTTTTTTTAGGAAAACAGCCCAAATGATGGCTATAGCACACAATATTTTACAAAAGCAGGTTTTTAAAGGACCGGAGAGTTAAGTCAGCACCAAACGTTTTAATTTTTGCCATGGAAAAAAATATTGCGATAAGCCCTAGTTTGGAAGCACTAAATCATGGCAGCGTTATCATGGGATTCAAAACATTACTCATTATTACCTCACGACAAACTGATACCTTTTCCTTTTTTGTCAAAAACAACTTTAGGAGGATTTGATTTGGCCAGGCCTGTACATGCAAACAGAAAAATAATATATAGAAATACATTAAAATGTTGTGATATATATATATATTAGCTCAGTTATTATATATTCAAATATATGTAAATATACAGTATCATTCAAGGGTTTTTATTTATACAATTTTCTACATTGTAGAATAATAGTGAAGACGTCAAATCTATGAAATAACAAATCAAATCAAATCAAATTTATTTATATAAAACAGCCTTCAACATGATGGCTATAGCAGCTTTATCTCAAAGTGCTGTACAGAAACCCAGCCTAAAACCACAAACAGCAAACAATGCAGGTGTAAAAGCACGGTCATGCATATGGAATCATGTAGTAACCCCCACCAAAAATGTTAAACAAATCAAAATATATTTCATATTTGAGATTCAAAGTAGCCACCCTTTGCCTTGACAGCTTTGCACACTCTTGGCATTCTCTCAACCAGCTTCATGAGGTAGTCACCTGGAATGCATTTCAATTAACTGGTGTGCCTTGTTAAAAGTTAATTTGTGGAATTTCTTTCCTTCTTAATGTTTGAGTCAATCAGTTGTGTTGTGACAAGGTAGAGGTACACAGAAGAGCCCTATTTTGTAAAAGACCAAGTCCATATTATGGCAATAATTGCTCAAATAAGCAGAGAAACAACATCATTACTTTACAACATGAAGGTCAGTCAATGTGTACAATTTCAAGAACTTCAAATGCAGTCGCAAAAAAATATCAAGCGCTATGATGAAACTGGCTCTCACGAGGACCGCTGCAGGAAAGGAAGACCCAGAGTTACCTCTGCTGCAGAGGATAACTTCATTAGATTACTCTCTGCTGCAGAGGATAAGTTCATTAGAATGTTACCTCTAACTGCAGAGGATAAAAGTTCATTTGAGTTTCTTTCCTGCAGAGGATAAGTTCATTAGAGTTACCTCTACTGCAGAGGATAAGTTCATTAGAGTTCCCTCTTTTGCAGAGGATAAGTTATATTAGAGTTACCTCTAATGCAGAGGATAAGTTCATTAGTTACCTCTACTGCAGAGGATAAGTCAATGTGTTACAATTTGCAGAGGATAAGTTCATTAGAAAATATCTCTACTGCAGAGGATAAGTTCATTAGAGTTACCTCTACTGCAGAGGATAAGTTCATTAGAGTTACCTCTACTGCAGAGGATAAGTTCATTAGAGTTCCCTCTACTGCAGAGGATAAGTTAATTAGAGTTACCTCTACTGCAGAGGATAAGTTCATTAGTTACCTCTACTGCAGAGGATAAGTTCATTAGAGTTACCTCTACTGCAGAGGATAAGTTCATTAGAGTTACCTCTACTGCAGAGGATAAGTTCATTAGAGTTACCTCTACTGCAGAGGATAAGTTCATTAGAGTTACCTCTACTGCAGAGGATAAGTTCATTAGAGTTACCTCTACTGCAGAGGATAAGTTCATTAGAGTTACCTCTACTGCAGAGGATAAGTTCATTAGAGTTACCTCTACTGCAGAGGATAAGTTCATTAGAGTTACCTCTACTGCAGAGGATAAGTTCATTAGAGTTACCTCTACTGCAGAGGATAAGTTCATTAGAGTTACCTCTACTGCAGAGGATAAGTTCATTAGAGTTACCTCTACTGCAGAGGATAAGTTCATTAGAGTTACCTCTACTGCAGAGGATAAGTTCATTAGAGTTACCTCTACTGCAGAGGATAAGTTCATTAGAGTTACATCTACTGCAGAGGATAAGTTCATTAGAGTTACCAGCCTCCGATTGACGTCCAAATAAATGTTTCACAGAGTTCAAGTAACAGACACATCTCAACATCAACTGTTCAGAGGAGACTGCGTGAATCACTGCAAAGAAACCACTACTAAAGGACACCAATAATAAGAAGAGACTTGCTTGGGCCAAGAAACACGAGCAATGGACATTAGACATTGGAAATCTGTCCTTTGGTCTGATCAGTCCAAATTTTTGTTTTCTTGATTCCAACCACTGTGAGATGCAGTGTAGGTGAAAGGATGATCTCTGCATGTGTCGTTCTCACCGTGAAGCATGGAGGTGGTGTGATGGTTCTTCGCTGGTGACACTGTGATTTATTTACAATTCAAGGCACACTTAACCAGCATGGCTACCACAGCATTCTGCAGTGACACGCCATCCCATTTGGTTTGTGCTTAGCGGAACTAGATGACCTGGCCTCCACAATGCCCCGACCTTTACCCAATTGAAATGGTATGGACCGCAGAGTGAAGGAAAAGCAGCCAAGAAGTGCTCAGCACGTGGGAACTCCTTCAAGAAAAGCATTCCAGGTGACTACCTCATGAAGCTGGTTGAGAGAACGCAAAACTGTCATCAGGGCAAAGGCTGGCTACTTTGAAGAATCTCAAAGATATTTTCATTTGATTAACAGTTTTTAGGTTACTACATGATTCCAATGTAGAATAACTAACAGAACTCTGTCTACCGTGGTGGAAATATACCAGTGTATCTTCATGCCAATTAACATAACTCTGCTGGTTGTCCTGGTAACAGACACCAGTGGGAAGATCTATTATATTTGTTCAAACTAAACTACAGCACTTACTTTGGTGAGTAAAATCTGATCCTTTCTTCTCTTCAAACTTTTATAAGTTATATTCTCCAAGAATCTATGTCTAGGTATGTGCACATCCTCATCCTAGACTTGTCCTCTGCTTTTAAATGCATTCAGCCTCACCTTGTCTGTGACTACCCCCCCTACAGGTGATCCCAGCCTCGCCTTGTCTGTGACTAACCCCCCCACCACCACCAACACCACCACCACCACCTACAGGTGATCCCAGCCTCACCTTGTCTGTGACTAACCCCCCCCACCACCACCAACAACACCACCACCACCTACAGGTAATCCCAGCAGTACCTTGTCTGTGACTAACCCCCCACCACCACCAACAACACCACCACCACCTACAGGTAATCCCAGCAGTACCTTGTCTGTGACTAACCCCCCACCACCAACACCACCTACAGGTGATCCCAGCCTCACCTTGTCTGTGACTAACCCCCCACCACCACCAACACCACCACCACCACCTACAGGTGATCCCAGCCTCACCTTGTCTGTGACTAACCCCCCACCACCACCAACACCACCACCACCACCTACAGGTGATCCCAGCCTCACCTTGTCTGTGACTAACCCCCCACCACCACCACCAACAACACCACCACCACCACCTACAGGTGATCCCAGCAGTACCTTGTCTGTGACTAACCCCCCACCACCACCACCACCACCACCTACAGGTGATCCCAGCCTCACCTTGTCTGTGACTAACCCCCCACCACCACCAACACCACCACCACCACCTACAGGTGATCCCAGCCTCACCTTGTCTGTGACTAACCCCCCACCACCAACAACACCACCACCACCACCACCACCCCAGCCTCACCTTGTCTGTGACTAACCCCCCACCACCACCACCACCACCACCTACAGGTGATCCCAGCAGTACCTTGTCTGTGACTAACCCCCCACCAACACCACCACCTACCCCAGCCTCACCTTGTCTGTGACTAACCCCCCCCCCACCACCACATCTAGGTGATCCCAGCAGTACCTTGTCTGTGACTAACACCCCCCACCACCCCACCACCACCACCCCCCCCACCACCACCACCTACAGGTGATCCCAGCCTCACCTTGTCTGTGACTACCTACCCCCCAGCACCACCTAAAGGTGATCCCAGCAGTACCTTGTCTGTGACTACCTACCCCCCCCCACCACCACCTACAGGTGATCCCAGCAGTAAATTGTCTGTGATACCTACCCCCCACCACCACCTACAGGTGATCCCAGCAGTACCTTGTCTGTGACTACCTACCCCCCCCCCACCACCACCTACAGGTGATCCCAGCAGTAAATTGTCTGTGACTACCCACCCCCCACCACCACCTACAGGTGATCCCAGCAGTACCTTGTCTGTGACTAACACCCCCCCCACCACCACCACCTCCCCACCACCACCACCTACAGGTGATCCCATCCTCACCTTGTCTGTGACTACCTAGCCCCCCAGGCGATCCCTACTGAAGGAGATATAAGGTCTCACTGTTCAGCAAGAATAGGAGCAGGGCACGTTTCAATCTGGCAGCCATTTGGCTGCTGAACAGTGGGACAGAGGAGGGCCAATCAGGCTGCTGAACAGTGGGACAGATAAAGGCCAATCAGGCTGCTGAACAGTGGGACAGAGGAGGGCCAATCAGGCTGCTGAACAGTGGGACAGATAAAGGCCAATCAGGCTGCTGAACAGTGGGACAGGTGAGGGCCCATCAGGCTGCTGAACAGTGGGACAGAGGAGTGGCCCCATCAGGCTGCTGAACAGTGGGACAGAGGATGGCCAATCAGGCTGCTGAACAGTGGGACAGAGGAGGGCCAATCAGGCTGCTGAACAGTGGGACAGAGGAGGGCCAATCAGGCTGCTGAACAGTGGGACAGAGGAGGGCCAATCAGGCTGCTGAACAGTGGGACAGAGGAGGCCAATCAGGCTGCTGAACAGTGGGACAGAGGAGGGCCAATCAGGCTGCTGAACAGTGGGACAGATAAAGGCCAATCAGGCTGCTGAACAGTGGGACAGAGAGAGCCCCATCAGGCCGCTGAACAGTAGGACAGGTAAAGGCCCATCAGGCTGCTGAACAGTGGGACAGGTAAAGGCCCATCAGGCTGCTGAACAGTGGGACAGGTAAAGGCCCATCAGGCTGCTGAACAGTGGGACAGGTAAAGGCCCATCAGGTGGCTGAACAGTAGGACAGGTAAATGCCCATCAGGTGGCTGAACAGTAGGACAGAGAGAGGCCCATCAGGCTGCTGAACAGTAGGACAGAGAGAGGCCCATCAGGCTGCTGAACAGTAGGACAGAGAGAGGCCCATCAGGCTGCTGAACAGTAGGACAGGTAAAGGCCCATCAGGCCGCTGAACAGTAGGACACAAGAAGGCCCAATGCACGGTCAGACAGTAGGCCAAAGAAATGTGTGACTTGTGTACTAACTTTCCAGTTTTCCAAACTGAATGTTTTCTAGTGTTTGTGTACCTAAATGAATTTCCATGTAAAATGGACAATAAAGAATATTGTATCATATCATTAATTTATAGTAAAAAAAATGCATGTACCAATCACAGATAATCCTTTAATATTTCCTACAGTACTGAACAACATATTCATGTGTAGTACTTCATTAGAATGCCCCTTTAAAAACCACACATTGGTTCAACTTCCTGAGTTTGCGCCCCTGTTTCAAAGACCATACTCACTGGTGTTAATCAGGTCTTCAGTCTCCTCCCCAATTTCTTCCCTTTCTTTCACTCCCAAAATGTCCTCCTTTTTTATTGAGGGAGCCTCCTCTTTCATTCTGAAAGCTTCTATCTCCTCCTCTTCCACTGTAACAGCCTCCTCCTCTTTCAATATGATATCCTCCTCTTCCATTTTGAAAGCTTCTATCTCCTCTTCCACTGTAACAGCCTCTACCCCCTCTTCCACTCCAAACGGTTCTTTCTCTTCTTCCACTGTAACTTCCTCCTCTTTCATTCTGAAAGCTTCTACCTCCTCCTCTTCCACTGTTAATATGATATCATTTTGACTCTATTCCTCTTCCTCTTTCATTCCAAACTTCTACCTCCTCCTCTTCCACTGTTACATACTCTATTCCCTCTTCCTCTTTCATTCCAAACGGTTCTTCTCTTCTTTCACTGTAACTTCCTCCTTTTTAATTCTGAAATCTTCTTTCTCTCCTTTCACTGTGATATCCTCCTCTTCTACCACGACAATGTTCAGCCCCAGAGCTTCTTTCTCTGTCCAGCAGACCTCCGCTTCTTTAGCAGAGGGGGAGTAGTTTAGCGAGCTCATTGGTCAGGGATGCTAGCTAGCATTAGTGACTAGCCTAGTCTAGTCTTAGCTCAGTATCACTCTTAACAATGTAGTACATTTAACAAGCATATTACGTTTAAATTGTTTTAAAAACCAGATTAATATACAAATTATCAAAGGAGTTTCAATGCATCAGTTTATTGTTGGCTAGTAAGCTACCGAGGTAGCTGATTTAGTTGCCATTTTGTTTTTAGGGAGAGTCCCGTCCCGTCCACTAGATTATGCACACAAAAAAATCAACTGAAAGACTCACATCGCCATCTGCTGACTGGAGTTGGTAAAGCAGTTATTCAACGACATTTATTCTCGCAAATAATAATAATATCAAAATGAGAAAATACATTTTCTCAAACCCCTTTACAGCCAATACTTTCCTTCATCACAAGATAAGATAATTACTTTTTTCATCCCAATGGGGAAATGTTGTTTTCTGCTCTGTGTATGTACAAACAAATCATCAAACATACAAAGGACATTAAGACAACTTCAGACAATAAATATGAGAATAAAAGATGAGCTTCTACTTCAGTCAAATTTATTGTAAAAAGCCTTTATATTTCTTACAAAATAATAATTTGTTTTATTGTTAGACAAAGATTAAACAAAGATGTAGGCCTACTCAATAACATTAATAACTATTTTAGTGGTGACTCAAATCTGTAGCCTATAGTACGGTGAGTAGTCTAGATAGCTCATTTAGAAACATCTGTAGTACAGTGAGTAGTCTAGATAGCTCATTTAGAAACATCTGTAGTACAGTGAGTAGTCTAGATAGCTAATTTAGAAACATCTGTAGTACAGTGAGTAGTCTAGATAGCTCATTTAGAAACATCTGTAGCCTGTAGTACAGTGAGTAGTCTAGATAGCTCATTTAGAAACATCTGTAGTACAGTGAGTAGTCTAGATAGCTCATTTAGAAACATCTGTAGCCTGTAGTACAGTGAGTAGTCTAGATAGCTCATTTAGAAACATCCTGTAGTACAGTGAGTAGTCTTAGTCTAGATAGCTCATTTAGAAACATCTGTAGCCTATAGTACAGTGAGTAGTCTAGATAACTCATTTAGAAACATCTGTAGTAAAGTGAGCCTAGATAGCTCATTTAGAGTGAGTAGTCTAGATAGCTCATTTAGAAACATCTGTAGCCTATAGTGGTGAGTAGTCTAGATATCTCATTTAGAAACATCTGTAGTACAGTGAGTAGTCTAGATAGCTCATTTAGAAACATCTGTAGCCTGTATTACAGTGAGTAGTCTAGATATCTCATTTAGAAACATCTGTATCAGTGAGTAGTCTAGATATCTCATTTAGAAACATCTGTATACAGTGAGTAGTCTAGATAGCTCATTTAGAAACATCTGTAGCCTGTAGTACAGTGAGTAGTCTAGATAGCTCATTTAGAAACATCTGTAGCCTGTAGTACAGTGAGTAGTCTAGATAGCTCATTTAGAAACATCTGTAGCCTGTAGTACAGTGAGTAGTCTAGATAGCTCATTTAGAAACATCTGTAGTACAGTGAGTAGTCTAGATAGCTCATTTAGAAAAATGTGATATTATTCTTCCCTTTTCAACATTAAAAGTAACAATATAAATCGACATCTCTGTCTAATTCCATCTCCATCTGTTTCTTTCTCGTAAACCTTTTCCCCATCCTGGAATCTGAGACTTTATGGGAATCTGTGGTCGAGAAGAAGAATGTATGACAATTTTGGCATAGACACTATACATTACCCTCTAGTTATCATCATCGTGATTTCTATAGTTTAGGCATATAGCTAGTTACCTAGCTAGTGTTTGTGTTATCCAGCTAGCAATAACAGTGTTTGGTAACATTAACACGTTTGCTAGCGTTTAGTTACATTGAAAAGGGGTAAACGTTACTCATAGTGTGTTGACTCAAGTAGCTAGCTAGCTAATGCTAACATGCTGGGTGTGTCTCACCTGGAGAACAAGGTTCAGGAAGGATAATACCACCGAGCCCAGCTAACGTTAGCCAGCTAGCTAGTAGCTACCATAGCATATTGCGAGCTTTAGCCAGCCAGCTAGCTAGTAGCTACCATAGCATATTGCGAGCTTTAGCCAGCCAGCTAGCTAGTAGCTACCATAGCATATTGTGAGCTTTAGCTAACCAGCCAGTCAATGTTAAAATACAAAGTAAAGTACTCAAATAACTTTGTGGTAATGAAAGCAAAAACAGATTTTTCAATTTTTTTTTGCAAATGTATTTAAAAAAAACACTATTTATAAGTATTCAGACCCATTGTTATGAGACTCGAAATTGAGCTCAGGTGCATCCTGTTTCCATTGATCATCCTTGAAACGTTTCTACAACTTGGAGTCCACCTGTGGTAAATTAAATTGATTGGACATGATTTGGGAAGGCACACACCTGTCTATATAAGGTCCCACAGTTGACAGTGCATGTCAGAGCAAAAACCAAGCCATGAGGTCGAAGGAATTGTCAATAGAGCTCCGGGACTGGTTCCTCGACACAATCCTATGGCACCATCCCTACAGTGGCACCATCCCTGGTGGTGGCACAGTGAAGCATGGTGGTGGCACCATCCCTACGGTGAAGCATGGTGGTGGCACCATCCCTGACGGTGACCATCACTACGCATGGTGGTGGCACCATCACTACGGTGAAGCATAGTGGTGGCACCATCCCTACGGTGAAGCATGGTGGTGGCACCACTATGGTGAAGCATGGTGGTAGCACCATCACTACGGTGAAGAATGGTGGTGGCAGCATCATGCAATGCGGATGTTTTTCAGCGTCAGGGACTGAGAAACTAGTCAGGATCGAGGGAATGATGAACGGCGCAAAGTACAGAGACATCCTTGACGAAAACCTGCTCCATAGTGGTCAGGACCTCAGACGGGGGCGAACTCGATCGAACATCTCTGCAGAGACCTGAAAATAGCTGTGCAGCGACGCTGCCCATACAACATACCTGAAACAGAGCTTGAGAGGATCCGCAGAGAAGAATGGGAGAACCTCCCCAAATACAGGTGTGCCAAGCTTTTAGCGTCATACCCAAGAAGGCTGTAATCGCCCACAAAGGTGCTTCAACTGAGTAAAGGGTCTGAATACTTATGTAAATGTATTAGTACATTTTTTAAAAACATTTGCAACATTTTCTAAACATCTGTTTTTGCTTTGTCATTATGGGGTATTGTGATGTCATTATGGGGTATTGTGATGTCTTTATGGGGTATTGTGATGTCATTATGGGGTATTGTGATGTCATTATGGGGTATTGTGTGTAGATTGATGAGGGGGGAAAAAACATTTAATCAATTTTAGAATATCAAGCTCTAACGTAACAAAATACATTGTAATTCTCATAGTTATATTGTAATAAGACAATATTCACGTTGTCGGCCAGAAGGGTAGTTAATGTTAACAACGTCGAGGTAGCTAGCTTGTTCACTTAACTACACGATTCACAATAGCTACCGTGAATTTCCCTGCCTGGTACAAGATAGCAATATGACGATAGCCTTAGTACATTAGCTATCATGCAGTGTGAAATAATACATTTCGACTATCATAGCTCTGCATTCATAGAAAATAACCTTAGCATGCTTTTCAATCCTTTGCCCTTCTGACTCCTAAGTTACCTAATGACATTACTGGGATGGTTCTATACTAGTTACCTAATGACATTACTGGGATGGTTCTATACTAGTTACCTAATGACATTATTGGGATGGTTCTATACTAGTTACCTAATGACATTACTGGGATGGTTCTATACTAGTTACCTAATGACATTACTGGGATGGTTCTATACTAGTTACCTAATGACATTACTGGGATGGTTCTATACTAGTTACCTAATGATATTACTGGGATGGTTCTATACTAGTTACCTAATAACATTACTGGGATGGTTCTATACTAGTTACCTAATGACATTACTGGGATGGTTCTATACTAGTTACCTAATGACATTACTGGGATGGTTCTATACTAGTTACCTAATGACATTACTGGGATGGTTCTATACTAGTTACCTAATGACATTACTGGGATGGTTCTATACTAGTTACCTAATGACATTACTGGGATGGTTCTATACTAGTTACCTAATGACATTACTGGGATGGTTCTATACTAGTTACCTAATGACATTACTGGGATGGTTCTATACTAGTTACCTAATGACATTACTGGGATGGTTCTATACTAGTTACCTAATGACATTACTGGGATGGTTCTATACTAGTTACCTAATGACATTACTGGGATGGTTCTATACTAGTTACCTAATGACATTACTGGGATGGTTCTATACTAGTTACCTAATGACATTACTGGGATGGTTCTATACTAGTTACCTAATGACATTACTGGGATGGTTCTATACTAGTTACCTAATAACATTACTGGGATGGTTCTATACTAGTTACCTAATAACATTACTGGGATGGTTCTATACTAGTTACCTAATGACATTACTGGGATGGTTCTATACTAGTTACCTAATGACATTACTGGGATGGTTCTATACTAGTTACCTAATGACATTACTGGGATGGTTCTATTCTAGTTACCTAATATTACAATACAATCCTAGTAACAGACCATGTAGTGAATATTACAATACAATCCTAGTAACAGACCATGTAGTGAATATTACAATACAATCCTAGTAACAGACCATGTAGTGAATATTACAATACAATCCTAGTAACAGCCGTGTGCACTTTTGTTTTCTTCTGTAGGATTTGAGTTTTGAAGAGAGCCGCAAGAACGCCCAGGGGCTGCAGACCGCCCAGGGGCCCAGGGGCCGCAGACCGCCCAGGGGCCCAGGGGCCGCAGACCGCCCAGGGGCCGCAGACCGCCCAGGGGCCCAGGATGCAGAGAGAATTGGACAGGAAGACGTATCCAACAAAGCAGGATCAGTGAGTTAGTCTCACCTGGTGCTTCGGTTGTTATTTTATGTTTTTAGAAGCTTTTTTAAAAAATGGTCTAATTGACTCAATAACCAAGTTTAGATTTCCCAATGAGCCAGAAATGTCATAGTTATTTCTGGTTCTTTATAAAAGTTTAGATAGCCCTTATTGATCCTGCCTTGCAGTACACCCCTCTCAATATTAATATGTACATTATGAATAAATACTGTTAGAATAGGGATTTTTAATTTATTTTTTAAATGTACATGAAGATGTGACCAAATATTCCCTTAAATCCACACTCTGTAAGATACATATGCAACTCAAATGTAAACAATAGATGATTTGTAGTGCTTGAGGAAGGAGGTCCACTCAGTCACACAGACACACACATAGAAAACCCAGAGCCAGAGTTTGTAAAGGACCATTTAAATCACAGAGAGTACAAATTGAAACTGTCACACAGACAAACCCATAGAAGAGCCAGAGCCAGAGTTTGTAAAGGACCATTTAATCACAGAGAGCGTACAAATTGAAACTGTCACACAGACAAACCCATAGAAGATCCAGAGCCAGAGTTTGTAAAGGACCATTTAAATCACAGAGAGAGTACAAATTGAAACTGTCGCGCTCGCTATTAAAACTGCTATACTTCATTTTTTCAATTCATGTCTTTAGATGAAAAGACTTAACCCATGTATTGTTGAATAGGCGTTTTAAAAGGCCCAGTACAGAGTCAGAAACGTGTGTTTTTAAATATGTCCATACTGAGGTTGGAATAATACTGTGGAAATGATGATCATGTCCTTGCAGTGTAAGAGCCGTTTCAAAAGACCGCCTGAAATTTCAGCCTGTTTTGGAAGGATGACACGTTGGCGTTCTTGATATCCTCATCAGGCAGGTAATTAGTTATCAAATCAATATGAAAAACCTCTCTGTCCATAAGAGCTAGTTCAGTTGTTCCCTCCCCACTCAGTCCCATCAAAATGCTTGCTTGAGAAATTGCTCTTTGCTAAGAAATTATTTTGGTTTTGACCATTTGAAATTGAAAAACCTTACAGTAAGGTACCTAAATATTACAGTAAGGTACCTAAATATTATAGTAAGGTACCTAAATATTACAGTAAGTGACCTAAATATTACAGTAAGGTACCTAAATATTACAGTACGGTACCTAGACATTACAGTAAGGTACCTAAATATTACAGTAAGGGACCTAAATATTACAGTAAGGGACCTAAATATTACAGTACGGTACCTAAACATTACAGTAAGGTACCTAAATATTACAGTAAGGGACCTAAATATTACAGTAAGGGACCTAAATATTACAGTAAGGAACCTAAACATTACAGTAAGGTACCTAAATATTACAGTAAGGGACCTAAATATTACAGTACGGTACCTAAATATTACAGTAAGGGACCTAAATATTACAGTAAGGGACCTAAATATTACAGTAAGGGACCTAAATATTACAGTAAGGGACCTAAATATTACAGTAAGGGACCTAAATATTACCCATTGGACCCTTAAAGCTAGAATCTTTAGTTTGACCGAAAATTATAGTTTAAACTATAATCTGTTTTGAGGTTCATACAATGTGTGTTTACATTGTTTACAAACCATTGGTGCAAATCAAGAGTGTATTTTGGAATCAGAGTATGACAGTTGAACTAAGCTCATGAGGCATTTTATAAGTTATGTTCAATCAAGAATCAATGAGTATCATTAATTTGGAAAGTTTTTTAAAAAGTAGGCAGCAACTAAGGATTCTAGCATCGAACCAAGTTGATTTTACGTGACATGAACAAAAACACTACTTTTCAGTCAAAAACTTAAGTCAGAACACAGCTTCTTCATTCTCTCATGTGCTTTCAGGCACCATAACCGGGTAAAACTCTTTCCACACCGGGAACAGTGGTATGGCTTCTCTCCCGTGTGTGTCCTCTCGTGCTCTTTTAGGCTCCCTAACTGGGTAAAACTCTTTCCACAATGAGAGCACAATGGTTTTTCGCCTGTGTGTATTTTTTCATGAGCTTTCAAGTGACAACGCTGGATAAATCTCTTTCCACACTGAGAGCATTTGAAAGGCCTCTCTACAGAGTGTGTTCTCTCATGTTTTTTCAGGTCCCATGGTGATAAAAACACGTTGTCACACTGGGAGCATTGATACGGCTTCTCTACAGCGTGTGATCTTTTATGTCTTTTTAAGTTCCCTAAATGGGTAAAACTCTTTCCACACAGGGAGCAATAGTAAGGCTTCACTCCTGTGTGTGTCCTCTCGTGCTCTTTCAGTTGCCCTGGCCAGCTAAAACTCTTGCCACACTGGGAACAGAGGTATGGCTTCTCCCCTGTGTGTGTTCTCTTATGTGACTTCAGGGCTCCTGATGAAACATATCTATTTTTACACTGGGAGCAGTGGTAGGGCTTCTCCCCTGTATGTGTCATTTCATGCATTTTCAGTTTCATTAACTGGATAAAACCTTTTCCACATTGGGAGCAGTAATAAGACTTCTCCCCTGTGTGCGTTCTCTTGTGTTCTTTCAGGTGGCTTGACCGGATAAAACTCTTTCCACACTGGGAGCAGTGATGAGGTTTTTCCCCTGTGTGTGTCCTCACATGTTCTTTTAGGTTCCAAAACCTTGTAAAACTCTTTCCACACTGGGAACATTGGTAGGGCTTCTCTCCTGTGTGTGTCCTGTCATGGTTTTTAAGGCTCCCTAACTTGGTCAAACTCTTTCCACACTGGGAAGAGTGGCGTCGTCTTGCTGGTTTGGACGTCTCTGGTTCTTCTGAAAGACACTTTTCGCTGTCAGAGTGAGAGTCTTGTCTCTCTCCTGCCAAAGACAAATAAATAGAGCATTTAGTTAAATACTAAACTGAAGACCCTAAAACAAACCTGAATTATACCTAGGGTTCAATCCAGACTCGGTCTCTCAAAATCCTGAGTTCAGTTTGAAGAACATTCTAGAACATCCTGGTTGGGTTCTGGAATGCGTGGCTATATTTGAAATGAACAGACTTCTTTTCAAAATAATTGTCAACGCATAGCCCAATGTTAAGGTGTGAGAGGTTCACTGTAGCTCCGCGTAATCTGTCTGTGGGAAGGAACAATGGCTGCTCTCAACACCAGACAACAGAAAGAGTTGGCCACGACTATCCAAGAGACTGTGCGTGAGGAAATTACCTCTCTGCCCTCCACTTGCAATTAAGACCGATAAATTAATCTCTTGCAGTGATCCACTTCTAAAGTGGATACCTACTAAGTCTCGCAATGATCTATTATTCCTACTGAGGTCTATTTAAAAATGTTGGTATCAATATTTAGACTTTGGTACTTTCTTTGCTTTCAGGCCCCTGGGGAAGGAGTGTTACGGGGGGGGTCTCTGGTAATTTTTGGGGGAGGATGTAAGGGGGCTGAAAAGCTGGGGGGCTAGGTGGGGAGGGAAACATGGTTTCTGGCTGTGGAGGGAGGATGAGGGCGGGTGGGGACTGAGGGGGCTGTGGAGGGAGGATGAGGGCGGGTGGGGACCGAGGGGGTAATGGGTTGGTGGGGAGGGAAACATGGATGAGGGCGGGTGGGGGCTGTGGAGGGAGGATGAGGATAATGTCATGTTTATAGGCTGAACAGAGCTCTATAATAATAGATCATGTCATGTTTATAGGCTGAGCAGAGCTCTATAATAATAGATAATGTCATGTTGAGGCTGAACAGAGCTCTATAATAATAGATAATGTCATGTTGAGGCTGAACAGAGCTCTATAATAATAGATAATGTCATGTTTATAGGCTGGGCAGAGCTCTATAATAATAGATAATGTCATGTTTACAGGCTGAGCAGAGCTCTATAATAGATAATGTCATGTTTATAGGCTGAGCAGAGCTCTATTATAGATAGATAATGTCATGGTTACAGGCTGAGCAGAGCTCTATAATAGATAATGTCATGTTTATAGGCTGAGCAGAGCTCCATGATAATAGATAATGTCATGTTTATAGGCTGGGCAGAGCTCTATGATAATAGATAATGTCATGTTTACAGGCAGAGCAGAGCTCTATAATAATAGATAATGTCATGTTTATAGGCTGGGCAGAGCTCTATAATAATAGATAATGTCATGTTTACAGGCAGAGCAGAGCTCTATAATAACAGATAATGTTATGTTTATAGGCTGGGCAGAGCTCTATGATAATAGATAATGTCATGTTTACAGGCTGAGCAGAGCTCTATAATAGATAATGTCATGTTTATAGGCTGAGCAGAGCTCTATAATAGATAATGTCATGTTTATAGGCTGGGCAGAGCTCCATGATAATAGATAATGTCATGTTTATAGGCTGGACAGAGCTCCATGATAATAGATAATGTCATGTTTATAGGCTGGGCAGAGCTCCATGATAATAGATAATGTCATGTTTATAGGCTGGGCAGAGCACCATGATAATAGATAATGTCATGTTTATAGGCTGGGCAGAGCTCCATGATAATAGATAATGTCATGTTGAGGCTGAACAGAGCACTATAATAATAGATAATGTCATGTTTATAGGCTGGGCAGAGCTCTATAATAATAGATAATGTCATGTTTACAGGCTGAGCAGAGCTCCATGATAATAGATAATGTCATGTTGAGGCTGAACAGAGCTCTATAATAATAGATAATGTCATGTTTATAGGCTGGGCAGAGCTCTATAATAATAGATAATGTCATGTTTACAGGCTGAGCAGAGCTCTATAATAGATAATGTCATGTTTATAGGCTGAGCAGAGCTCTATTATAGATAGATAATGTCATGGTTACAGGCTGAGCAGAGCTCTATAATAGATAATGTCATGTTTATAGGCTGAGCAGAGCTCCATGATAATAGATAATGTCATGTTTATAGGCTGGGCAGAGCTCTATGATAATAGATAATGTCATGTTTACAGGCAGAGCAGAGCTCTATAATAATAGATAATGTCATGTTTATAGGCTGGGCAGAGCTCTATAATAATAGATAATGTCATGTTTACAGGCAGAGCAGAGCTCTATAATAACAGATAATGTCATGTTTATAGGCTGGGCAGAGCTCTATGATAATAGATCATGTCATGTTTACAGGCTGAGCAGAGCTCTATAATAGATAATGTCATGTTTATAGGCTGAGCAGAGCTCTATAATAGATAATGTCATGTTTATAGGCTGGGCAGAGCTCCATGATAATAGATAATGTCATGTTTATAGGCTGGGCAGAGCTCCATGATAATAGATAATGTCATGTTTATAGGCTGGGCAGAGCTCCATGATAATAGATAATGTCATGTTTATAGGCTGGGCAGAGCTCCATGATAATAGATAATGTCATGTTTATAGGCTGGGCAGAGCTCCATGATAATAGATAATGTCATGTTTATAGGCTGGGCAGAGCTCCATGATAATAGATAATGTCATGTTTATAGGCTGGGCAGAGCTCCATGATAATAGATAATGTCATGTTTATAGGCTGGGCAGAGCTCCATGATAATAGATAATGTCATGTTTATAGGCTGGGCAGAGCTCCATGATAATAGATAATGTCATGTTTATAGGCTGGGCAGAGCTCCATGATAATAGATAATGTCATGTTTATAGGCTGGGCAGAGCTCCATGATAATAGATAATGTCATGTTTATAGGCTGGGCAGAGCTCCATGATGATAGATAATGTCATGTTTATAGGCTGGGCAGAGCTCTATGATGATAGATAATGTCATGTTTATAGGCTGGGCAGAGCTCCATGATGCTGGGCAGAGCTCCATGATAATAGATAATGTCATGTTTATAGGCTGGGCAGAGCTCCATGATAATAGATAATGTCATGTTTATAGGCTGGGCAGAGCTCCATGATAATAGATAATGTCATGTTTATAGGCTGGGCAGAGCTCTATGATAATAGATAATGTCATGTTTATAGGCTGGGCAGAGCTCTATGATAATAGATAATGTCATGTTTATAGGCTGGGCAGAGCTCTATGATAATAGATAATGTCATGTTTATAGGCTGGGCAGAGCTCCATGATAATAGATAATGTCATGTTTATAGGCTGGGCAGAGCTCCATGATAATAGATAATGTCATGTTTATAGGCTGGGCAGAGCTCTATGATAATAGATAATGTCATGTTTATAGGCTGGGCAGAGCTCTATGATAATAGATAATGTCATGTTTATAGGCTGGGCAGAGCTCCATGATGATAGATAATGTTATGTTTATAGGCTGGGCAGAGCTCCATGATAATAGATAATGTCATGTTTATAGGCTGGGCAGAGCTCTATGATAATAGATAATGTCATGTTTATAGGCTGGGCAGAGCTCCATGATGATAGATAATGTTATGTTTATAGGCTGTGCAGAGCTCCATGATAATAGATAATGTCATGTTTATAGGCTGGGCAGAGCTCTATGATAATAGATAATGTCATGTTTATAGGCTGGGCAGAGCTCCATGATAATAGATAATGTCATGTTTATAGGCTGAGCAGAGCTCTATAATAGATAATGTCATGTTTATAGGCTGGGCAGAGCTCTATAATAATAGATAATGTCATGTTTATAGGCTGGGCAGAGCTCTATAATAATAGATAATGTCATGTTTATAGGCTGGGCAGAGCTCTATGATAATAGATAATGTCATGTTTACAGGCTGAGCAGAGCTCTATAATAGATAATGTCATGTTTATAGGCTGGGCAGAGCTCTATGATAATAGATAATGTCATGTTTATAGGCTGGGCAGAGCTCTAGGATAATAGATAATGTCATGTTTATAGGCTTCCATGATAATAGATAATGTCATGTTTATAGGCTGGGCAGAGCTCCATGATAATAGATAATGTCATGTTTATAGGCTGGGCAGAGCTCCATGATAATAGATAATGTCATGTTTATAGGCTGGGCAGAGCTCTATGATAATAGATAATGTCATGTTTATAGGCTGGGCAGAGCTCTAGGATAATAGATAATGTCATGTTTATAGGCTGGGCAGAGCTCCATGATAATAGATAATGTCATGTTTATAGGCTGGGCAGAGCTCCATGATAATAGATAATGTCATGTTTATAGGCTGGGCAGAGCTCCATGATAATAGATAATGTCATGTTTATAGGCTGGGCAGAGCTCTATGATAATAGATAATGTCATGTTTATAGGCTGGGCAGAGCTCCATGATAATAGATAATGTCATGTTTATAGGCTGGGCAGAGCTCCATGATAATAGATAATGTCATGTTTATAGGCTGGGCAGAGCTCCATGATAATAGATAATGTCATGTTTATAGGCTGGGCAGAGCTCCATGATAATAGATAATGTTATGTTTATAGGCTGGGCAGAGCTCCATGATAATAGATAATGTCATGTTTATAGGCTGGGCAGAGCTCTATGATAATAGATAATGTCATGTTTATAGGCTGGGCAGAGCTCCATGATAATAGATAATGTCATGTTTATAGGCTGGGCAGAGCTCCATGATAATAGATAATGTCATGTTTATAGGCTGGGCAGAGCTCCATGATAATAGATAATGTTATGTTTATAGGCTGGGCAGAGCTCCATGATAATAGATAATGTCATGTTTATAGGCTGGGCAGAGCTCCACGATAATAGATAATGTCATGTTTATAGGCTGTCCATGATAATAGATAATGTCATGTTTATAGGCTGGGCAGAGCTCTATGATAATAGATAATGTTATGTTTATAGGCTGGGCAGAGCTCCATGATAATATATAATGTCATGTTTATAGGCTGGGCAGAGCTCTATGATAATAGATAATGTCATGTTTATAGGCTGGGCAGAGCTCCATGATAATAGATAATGTTATGTTTATAGGCTGGGCAGAGCTCCATGATAATAGATAATGTTATGTTTATAGGCTGGGCAGAGCTCTATGATAATAGATAATGTGGACTAATGTCATTGGATGCATTCGATCCATTGTTTCCGTTTTGTTAGTGGCCCACTGTTTAATGGTGTACACGTCTTACATCGTAGCTTTAATAATTCCCACAGTAGAGAACGTATTGAAGTATCGAACTTCAGTGGAATGCCCCTTTATAACCACACATTGATTTGCGCCCCTGTTGTTAAGATAGTACTCACTGGTGTTAATCAGATCTCCATTCTCACTGGTGTTAATCAGATCTCCATTCTCACTGGTGTTAATCAGATTTCCATTCTTCTCTTCTTCCTCCTCCATAACTGTGACAGTAATCTCCTCCTCTTTCCCCTTTTCAACTGCATCCTCCTCCTCTTTCACTCTGAACGCGTCTTCCTCTTCTTCAACAGTAACATCCACCTCTTTCACTGAAACGTCTTCCTCTTTCACTGTAACAGCCTCACCCTCTACTTCCTTTTTAACCGTGATAGCCTCATCTTCCTTCTCCTCTTTCACTGGACCATCTTTCTCCGTCCAGCAGTCCTCCTCTTCTTTAGCAGGTGGAGAGTAGGATAGTGAACTCATGGTCGGGAACGTTAGACTATCCTAGTGCTAACTAAAACAGCTAGCTAGCTGACAACGTAAATATTAAAGTAACTAGTAAACAGTGTGTTTAAAACACTGAGGTTAATATACACACAAATGGTCTAAATATGACCGGTTTTATGTTTGCTAGCGAACAACCGATGTGGTTTAATCAGTAGCCCTGTCGTCCTTGTTGAAGAAGTGTCCCGTCCACTAGATTATACGTCACGCAACGAGCATCAGCTGAAAGACTCCCATCGCCATCTGTTGACCGGAGTGGGTACCGCAGTTAATAAGGAAAATATTCACCACATTGTTTATACTGGCTAAAATATCAAATGAACTGATATGTTTTCTCTTACTTCATACAAGTAATACTTTCCTTCACACACATATAGAAGCTGAATATAAAATACATATCTCTTACTTCCTACAGGTAATACTTTCCTTCACACATATATAGAAGCTGAATATAAAATACATATCTCTTACTTCCTACAGGTAATACTTTCCTTCACACATATATAGAAGCTGAATATAAAATACATATCTCTTACTTCCTACAGGTAATACTTTCCTTCACACATATATAGAAGCTGAATATAAAATATAAACACAAAGTGTAAAGTGTTGGTTCCGTGTTTCATGAGCTGAAATAAAAGATATCAGAAATGTTCCATATGCACAAAAAGCTGAACATTTCTCCTTTGTTAACAAAACGAAGGAGCTGATTGTGGACTTCAGGAGACAGCAGACAGAGCACGCCACCATCCACATCAACGGGACAGGAGACAGCAGAGGGAGCACGCCCCCATCCACATCAACGGGACAGGAGACAGCAGAGGGAGCACGCCCCCATCCACATCAACAGGACAGGAGACAGCAGAGGGAGCACGCCCCCATCCACATCAACAGGACAGGAGACAGCAGAGGGAGCACGCCCCCATCCACATCAACAGGACAGGAGACAGCAGAGGGAGCACGCCCCCATCCACATCGACAGGACAGGAGACAGCAGAGGGAGCACGCCCCCATCCACATCAACAGGACAGGAGACAGCAGAGGGAGCACGCCCCCATCCACATCAACAGGACAGGAGACAGCAGAGGGAGCACGCCCCCATCCACATCGACAGGACAGGAGACAGCAGAGGGAGCACGCCCTGTTCTATCATGGGCCTCTCAGATCTAAGGCTGAACAATGTTCTATCATGGGCCTCTCAGATCCATAGGCTGAACAATGTTCTATCATGGGCCTCTCAGATCCATAGGCTGTACAATGTTCTATCATGGGCCTCTCAGATCCATAGGCTGTACAATGTTCTATCATGGGCCTCTCAGATCCATAGGCTGAACAATGTTCTATCATGGGCCTCTCAGATCCATAGGCTGAACAATGTTCTATCATGGACCTCTCAGATCCATAGGCTGAACAATGTTCTATCATGGGCCTCTCAGATCCATAGGCTGTACAATGTTCTATCATGGGCCTCTCAGATCCATAGGCTGAACAATGTTCTATCATGGGCCTCTCAGATCCATAGGCTGAACAATGTTCTATCATGGACCTCTCAGATCCATAGGCTGAACAATGTTCTATCATGGACCTCTCAGAACCATAGGCTGAACAATGTTCTATCATGGACCTCTCAGAACCATAGGCTGAACAATGTTCTATCATGGACCTCTCAGATCCATAGGCTGAACAATGTTCTATCATGGACCTCTCAGATCCATAGGCTGTACAATGTTCTATGAAGTCTAATACATCCACAGTGCGATGTCATCTGATTACATTTTTTGGGGGGAGTAAATTAACAAAGTATTGTCTTTTGTTGTATTTATACAACATTCCAAACATAATCTGGTCCAATTCTGGAGTGCTTCCACTCTATGAATTTGTTTGCTTCCGTTTCAAATGCGGGACTTTTATTTTGAAGGCAAAACAGCAAATTCTACTATTGAGCAAAGCGCTGCGACATTGATCAACCAATGGTGTGTTAGTTACCACAGACAGACAGACAGACATTGGCTTGACACCACCTCATTATCATATTGGTGTGTTAGTTACCACAGACAGACAGACAGACATTGGCTTGACACCACCTCATTATCATATTGGTGTGTTAGTTACCACAGACAGACAGACAGACATTGGCTTGACACCACCTCATTATCATATTGGTGTGTTAGTTACCACTGACAGACAGACAGACATTGGCTTGACACCACCTCATTACCTCATTATCATATTGGTGTGTTAGAAACCACAGACAGACAGACAGACATTGGCTTGACACCACCTCATTATCATATTGGTGTGTTAGTTACCACAGACAGACAGACAGACATTGGCTTGACACCACCTCATTATCATATTGGTGTGTTAGTTACCACAGACAGACAGACAGACATTGGCTTCACACCACCTCATTATCATATTGGTGTGTTAGTTACCACAGACAGACAGACAGACATTGGCTTGACACCACCTCATTATCATATTGGTGTGTTAGTTACCACAGACAGACAGACATTGGCTTGACACCACCTCATTATCATATTGGTGTGTTAGTTACCACAGACAGACAGACAGACATTGGCTTGACACCACCTCATTACCTCATTATCATATTGGTGTGTTAGAAACCACAGACAGACAGAGACATTGGCTTGACACCACCTCATTATCATATTGGTGTGTTAGTTACAACAGACAGACAGACAGACATTGGCTTGACACCACCTCATTATCATATTGGTGTGTTAGTTACCACAGACAGACAGACAGACATTGGCTTGACACCACCTCATTATCATATTGGTGTGTTAGTTACCACAGACAGACAGACAGACATTGGCTTGACACCACCTCATTATCATATTGGTGTGTTAGTTACCACAGACAGACAGACATTGGCTTGACACCACCTCATTATCATATTGGTGTGTTAGTTACCACAGACAGACAGACAGACATTGGCTTGACACCACCTCATTACCTCATTATCATATTGGTGTGTTAGAAACCACAGACAGACAGACAGACATTGGCTTGACACCACCTCATTATCATATTGGTGTGTTAGTTACCACAGACAGACAGACAGACATTGGCTTGACACCACCTCATTACCTCATTATCATATTGGTGTGTTAGTTACCACTGACAGACAGACAGACATTGGCTTGACACCACCTCATTATCATATTGGTGTGTTAGTTACCACAGACAGACAGACAGACATTGGCTTCACACCACCTCATTATCATATTGGTGTGTTAGTTACCACAGACAGACAGACAGACATTGGCTTGACACCACCTCATTACCTCATTATCATATTGGTGTGTTAGTTACCACAGACAGACAGACAGACATTGGCTTGACACCACCTCATTATCATATTGGTGTGTTAGTTACCACAGACAGACAGACATTGGCTTGACACCACCTCATTATCATATTGGTGTGTTAGTTACCACAGACACACAGACAGACATTGGCTTGACACCACCTCATTATCATATTGGTGTGTTAGTTACCACAGACAGACAGACAGACAGACATTTACTTGACACCACCTCATTATCATATTGGTGTGTTAGAAACCACAGACAGACAGACAGACATTTACTTGACACCACCTCATTACCTCATTATCATATTGGTGTGTTAGAAACCACAGACAGACAGACAGACATTGGCTTCACACCACCTCATTATCATATTATAATAATAATAATAATATATGCCATTTAGCAGACGCTTTTAACCAAAGCGACTTACAGTCATGTGTGCATACATTCTACGTATGGGTGGTCCCGGGGATCGAACCCACTACCCTGGCGTTACAAGCGCCATGCTCTACCAACTGAGCTACAGAAGGACCGTTTTGGTGTGTTAGTTACCACAGACAGACAGACATTGGCTTGACACCACCTCATTACCTCATTATCATATTGGTG
Organism: Oncorhynchus gorbuscha; assembly: GCF_021184085.1. Lineage (NCBI taxonomy): Eukaryota > Metazoa > Chordata > Actinopteri > Salmoniformes > Salmonidae > Oncorhynchus > Oncorhynchus gorbuscha. The sequence continues at coordinate 2,301,810 of NC_060190.1, forward strand.
TGTTAGTTACCACAGACAGACAGACATTGGCTTGACACCACCTCATTATCATATTGGTGTGTTAGTTACCACAGACAGACAGACAGACATTGGCTTGACACCACCTCATTATCATATTGGTGTGTTAGTTACCACAGACACACAGACAGACATTGGCTTGACACCACCTCATTATCATATTGGTGTGTTAGTTACCACAGACACACAGACAGACATTGGCTTGACACCACCTCATTATCATATTGGTGTGTTAGTTACCACAGACAGACAGACAGACATTTACTTGACACCACCTCATTATCATATTGGTGTGTTAGAAACCACAGACAGACAGACAGACATTTACTTGACACCACCTCATTACCTCATTATCATATTGGTGTGTTAGAAACCACAGACACACAGACAGACATTGGCTTCACACCACCTCATTATCATATTGGTGTGTTAGTTACCACTGACAGACAGACAGACATTGGCTTGACACCACCTCATTACCTCATTATCATATTGGTGTGTTAGTTACCACAGACAGACAGACAGACATTGGCTTCACACCACCTCATTATCATATTGGTGTGTTAGTTACCACAGACAGAGAGACATTGGCTTGACACCACCTCATTACCTCATTATCATATTGGTGTGTTAGTTACCACAGACAGACAGACATTGGCTTCACACCACCTCATTATCATATTGGTGTGTTAGTTACCACAGACAGACAGACAGACATTGGCTTGACACCACCTCATTACCTCATTATCATATTGGTGTGTTAGTTACCACAGACAGACAGACAGACATTGGCTTGACACCACCTCATTATCATATTGGTGTGTTAGTTACCACAGACAGACAGACAGACATTGGCTTGACACCACCTCATTATCATATTGGTGTGTTAGTTACCACAGACAGACAGACATTGGCTTGACACCACCTCATTATCATATTGGTGTGTTAGTTACCACAGACACACAGACAGACATTGGCTTGACACCACCCCATTATCATATTGGTGTGTTAGTTACCACAGACAGACAGACAGACATTGGCTTGACACCACCTCATTATCATATTGGTGTGTTAGTTACCACAGACAGACATTGGCTTGACACCACTTCATTACCTCATTATCATATTGGAGGAAGAAACACAGACATTAATAAATATATCAGATGAATAACATTTATTGGAGATTGAAGAATTAGATAATAGATAATTACGGCAGGTTTTGTCCTCGTGATTCACAATTGATTATTTTGATTCACCAGAATCCTAACTAATACAAATGAATGAAGTGAATCATTTGTTTGCAAAAAACAAAACAAGAAGAAAACAGTTTAAATGAATTGTCAAAAAAAAGTGAATAAACTTTGCATGGCCTTAACCGGCAAGTGTCGGTGGAAAGTTTTTGGGACATGACGAAAACATGAATAAATGCTAACAGCTAAACAGTTAACTAGCATGAATAAATGCTAACAGCTAAACAGTTAACTAGCATGAATAAATGCTAACAGCTAAACAGTTAACTAGCATGAATAAATGCTAACAGCTAAACAGTTAACTAGCATGAATAAATGCTAACAGCTAAACAGTTAACTAGCATGAATAAATGCTAACAGCACTTGAGGCCCACTCCACAGTGCTACTGTCTCTCTCCCCTTGAGGCCCACTCCACAGTGCTACTGTCTCTCTCCCCTTGAGGCCCACTCCACAGTGCTACTGTCTCCCTCCACTTGAGGCCCACTCCACAGTGCTACTGTCTCTCTCCCCTTGAGGCCCACTCCACAGTGCTACTGTCTCTCTCCCCTTGAGGCCCACTCCACAGTGCTACTGTCTCTCTCCCCTTGAGGCCCACTCCACAGTGCTACTGTCTCTCTCCACTTGAGGCCCACTCCACAGTGCTACTGTCTCTCTCCCCCCACTTGAGGCCCACTCCACAGTGCTACTGTCTCTCTCCCCTTGAGGCCCACTCCACAGTGCTACTGTCTCTCTCCCCTTGAGGCCCACTCCACAGTGCTACTGTCTCTCTCCCCTTGAGGCCCACTCCACAGTGCTACTGTCTCTCTCCCCTTGAGGCCCACTCCACAGTGCTACTGTCTCTCTCCCTTGAGGCCCACTCCACAGTGCTACTGTCTCTCTCCACTTGAGGCCCAATCCACAGTGCTACTGTCTCTCTCCACTTGAGGCCCACTCCACAGTGCTACTGTCTCTCTCCCCTTGAGGCCCACTCCACAGTGCTACTGTCTCTCTCCCCTTGTATGTGCAGGTGATGCGGTCACACAGCATTAAAGTATTCTGATCCTGGTTGTTATGGTGATTTGTATGTGATTGAAATATTTACAAACTATGCCTAAATAAATGGCTAACAGAAGTTAAATTAATTTCCATTGACTTTTTGAAAAACACTTTTTGAAAACACAACAACAACAAAAAAATCATGACTTTTCCCAGATTCCCGAAAAAGTGTGGGAGCACTGTGTGTTATGAGAAAAATCTCTTTTCACACTGGGAGCATTGGAAATGCTGATCTCCTGTGTGTACTCGTGTGTTTTTAGTGTGCTTAACCTGGTAAAACCCTTTTCCACATTGAGAGCATTGGAACGTTTTTTCTCCTGTGTGTGTTGTCATGTGATCTTTCAGATGTGATGACTGGATGAATCTCTTTCCACACTGAGAGCATTGGAACGGCCTCTCTACTAAATGGGTTCTTTCATTTCAACCCTAAAACCGTTTCTAATCTCCCTAATCTTTCTAATCTACTCTTGTATTAGAAAGGTACAAGTGGTGAAACCCCTATTGTTTTTAATTAGTTCAACTTGTCTTTCTAAAGCCTAAAGACCCCTTCTAATCTCCCTAATCTTTCTAATCTACTCTTGTATTAGAAAGGTACAGGTGGTGAAACCCCTATTGTTGTTAATTAGTTCAACTTGTCTTGTAAAGACCGTTTCTAATCTCCCGAATCTTTCTAATCTACTCTTGTATTAGAAAGGTACAAGTGGTGAAACCCCCCAAAAAACAGAATCACCTGGAAGAAGGAAGGACAACAATATGACACCCCGGCCCGAACTGCCACGAGTATTCGGCCAGTAGTCATCTTCTTGTCCTTCATTTGTTTGCCCAGATCTTCTATCCTTGATATCCTTCAACCCTGATAATATAATAATAATAACCCTGATCTTCTTCTTCTCTCTCTCTGCATCAACAACTGCCTGTCTACTTCTAACGTGGTGCAGAGAGTACAGAGGTTTCTAGTTGTTCTTAATGATTTCATCTTGGTAAAGGCCACTATGAATAATATGGATAACTGTAGTTTGAGTACTTTAATCAACTTAAATCTGAAGAAAAAAACATTTATGCTCAGGTTTATTGATTATTAGGTGATAAACACAATCTCCATGTGTTTCAATGCAAACTGGGCTTAATTGGAACAGCAAGGTATAAAAAAAAAATACAGAATAGCAAAAATGTACTTCAAATATTTGGAAACCATTGGGTATAAATATACACTATATATTACAACATTATGCAAAGTTAGTATTGATCATAAAGTTAGTATTGATCATAAAGTTAGTATTGATCGTATTGAACAATATTTATTTATTTTGATTTCCATTTTGTATAGCTTTGTTGCTACTGTACTTCAGGACAAGTCTCTGAATGTCCTTGAGTGGCCCAGCCAGAGCCCAGACTTGAGCCCGATCTAACATCTCTGAATGTCCTTGAGTGGCCCAGCCAGAGCCCAGACTTGAGCCCGATCTAACATCTCTGAATGTCCTTGAGTGGCCCAGCCAGAGCCCAGACTTGAGCCCGATCTAACATCTCTGAATGTCCTTGAGTGGCCCAGCCAGAGCCCAGACTTGAGCCCGATCTAAAATCTCTGAAAAGACATGAAAATAACTGTGCAGCAACGCTGCCCCATCCAACCTGACAGAGCCTGATAGGATCTGCAGAGAAGAATGGGAGAAACTCCCCAAATACAGGTGTGCCAAGCTTGTAGCGTCAAACCCAAGAAGACTGGAGGCTGTAATCGCTGCCAAAAGGTGCTTCAACAAAGTACTGAATCCTTATGTAATGTGATATTTCTTGTTTTTTATTTATTTATATACATGACCTCAAATTAAAATAAAACAGTTTTTGATTTGTCATTATTGGGTATTGTGATGTCATTATTGGGTATTGTGTGTAGATTAAAGGGAGAAAAAAACAAGTTAAAGCAATTTTATAACAAGGCTGTAAGAGTTAGTTGAACTAAGTTAATTCAGCATGTATCAGTTATTCTCCAATAAACAATAGCTAGGCCTATATATTGTCACGTTCTGACCTTTATTTCCTGTGTTTTGTATTTAGTTAGTATGGTCAGGGCGTGAGTTGGGTGGGCAGTCTATGTTTGTTTTTCTATGTTTTGGGTATTTCTATGTTTCAGCCTAGTATGGTTCTCAATCAGAGGCAGGTGTCATTAGTTGTCTCTGATTGAGAATCATACTTAGGTAGCCTGGGTTTCACTGTGTGTTTGTGGGTGATTGTTTCTGTCTCTGTGATTGCACCAGATAGGACTGGTTTGAGTTTTCACATTTATTGTTTTTTGTAGTCAGTTGTTCATGTGTACCTTAACGTATTAAAAGGAACCATGGACACTTACCACGCCGCGTATTGGTCCTCTGATCCGTTTCGCCTCTCCTCTTCGGAAGAAGAGGAGGAAATTCATTACATATATTATTAATTTAATTTATATAGCTAGGCCTATATATTATATTATTAATTTAAAAAGTCAACAAATGCATGTACCAATGGCAGATTGCCCTTGAACAATTTCTACAGTCCTGAATAACCTATTGAAGTATAGCACTTCAGTAGAACGCCTATTTAAAACAACATATTACTTCACAAGTGCAACGTTTGTGTCCCTGTTTTTAAGACAATACTCACCGGTGCTATACCGATCTTCAGTCTCCTCTTCCTCTCCTTCCTCCTCCTCTTTCACTCCCAGAATGTCTTCCTCCTCTTTTACTGAGATAGCCTCCTCTTCCTCCTTCACTCTAAAAGGTTCTTCCTCTAATTTCATTACAATATCCTCTTCTTCTTTCAATGTGATAGCCTCTTTCTCCTTTTTCATTATCGAAGCTTCTACCTCCTCCTCTTCCACTGTGACAGCCTCTATCTCCTCCTCTTCCACTGTGACAGCCTGTATCCCCTCTTCCTCTTCCACTGTGACAGCCTCTATCTCCTCCTCCTCTTCCACTGTGACAGCCTGTATCCCCTCTTCCACTGTGACAGCCTCTATCTCCTCCTCCTCTTCCACTGTGACTTTCTCCGGCCAACACATCGCCTCTTCTTTAGCTGGGGGCGAGTAGCTTAAAGAGCTCATGGTTGTGGATGCTAGCTAGTTAGCATTAGCGACTAGCCGAGTGCTAGGCTCAGAACAAGTTTGCAAATGTAACAAGTACATTACGTTAAAGTTAACCAGTAGATACCTCAACAGAACTGTTTTTAAAACAACGATATTAATATTCACAAAAGTGGTCTAAAGAGCTTAAATGTTTCGGTTGCATGTTGGCTAGAAGGAAGGACAACAATATGACACCCCGGCCCGAACTGCCACGAGTATTCGGCCAGTAGTCATCTTCTTGTCCTTCATTTGTTTGCCCAGATCTTCTATCCTTGATATCCTTCAACCCTGATAATATAATAATAATAACCCTGATCTTCTTCTTCTCTCTCTCTGCATCAACAACTGCCTGTCTACTTCTAACGTGGTGCAGAGAGTACAGAGGTTTCTAGTTGTTCTTAATGATTTCATCTTGGTAAAGGCCACTATGAATAATATGGATAACTGTAGTTTGAGTACTTTAATCAACTTAAATCTGAAGAAAAAAACATTTATGCTCAGGTTTATTGATTGTATCAACATAGTGGTTCTGAGAATATTGAGGCATTGTGTCAATATAGTGGTTCTGAGAATATTGAGGCATTGTATCAACATAGTGGTTCTGAGAATATTGAGGCATTGTATCAACATAGTGGTTCTGAGAATATTGAGGCATTGTGTCATAGTGGTTCTGAGAATATTGAGGCATTGTGTCATAGTGGTTCTGAGAATATTGAGGCATTGTGTCATAGTGGTTCTGAGAATATTGAGGCATTGTATCAACATAGTGGTTCTGAGAATATTGAGGCATTGTGTCATAGTGGTTCTGAGAATATTGAGGCATTGTGTCAACATAGTGGTTCTGAGAATATTGAGGCATTGTATCAACATAGTGGTTCTGAGAATATTGAAGCATTGTATCAACATAGTGGTTCTGAGAATATGAAGCATTGTGTCATAGTGGTTCTGAGAATATGAAGCATTGTGTCATAGTGGTTCTGAGAATATGAAGTGTCATTGTGTCAACATAGTGGTTCTGAGAATATTGAAATTGTATCGTATCAACATAGTGGTTCTGAGAATATGAAGCATTGTGTCATAGTGGTTCTGAAAATATTGAAGCATTGTAACATAGTGGTTCTGATAGTGGTTCTGAGAATATGAAGCATTGTGTCATAGTGGTTCTGAGAATATTGAAGCATTGTATCAACATAGTGGTTCTGAGAATATTGAAACATTGTATCAACATAGTGGTTCTGAGAATATGAAGCATTGTGTCATAGTGGTTCTGAGAATATGAAGCATTGTATCAACATAGTGGTTCTGAGAATATTGAGGCATTGTGTCAACATAGTGGTTCTGAGAATATTGAGGCATTGTATCAACATAGTGGTTCTGAGAATATTGAGGCATTGTGTCAACATAGTGGTTCTGAGAATATTGAGGCATTGTATCAACATAGTGGTTCTGAGAATATTGAGGCATTGTGTCATAGTGGTTCTGAGAATATTGAGGCATTGTATCAACATAGTGGTTCTGAGAATATTGAGGCATTGTATCAACATAGTGGTTCTGAGAATATTGAGGCATTGTGTCATAGTGGTTCTGAGAATATTGAGGCATTGTGTCATAGTGGTTCTGAGAATATTGAGGCATTGTGTCATAGTGGTTCTGAGAATATTGAGGCATTGTGTCAACATAGTGGTTCTGAGAATATTGAGGCATTGTATCAACATAGTGGTTCTGAGAATATTGAGGCATTGTGTCAACATAGTGGTTCTGAGAATATTGAGGCATTGTGTCAACATAGTGGTTCTGAGAATATTGAGGCATTGTATCAACATAGTGGTTCTGAGAATATTGAGGCATTGTGTCATAGTGGTTCTGAGAATATTGAGGCATTGTATCAACATAGTGGTTCTGAGAATATTGAGGCATTGTATCAACATAGTGGTTCTGAGAATATTGAGGCATTGTGTCATAGTGGTTCTGAGAATATTGAGGCATTGTGTCATAGTGGTTCTGAGAATATTGAGGCATTGTGTCATAGTGGTTCTGAGAATATTGAGGCATTGTGTCAACATAGTGGTTCTGAGAATATTGAGGCATTGTATCAACATAGTGGTTCTGAGAATATTGAGGCATTGTGTCATAGTGGTTCTGAGAATATTGAGGCATTGTGTCAACATAGTGGTTCTGAGAATATTGAGGCATTGTATCAACATAGTGGTTCTGAGAATATTGAGGCATTGTGTCATAGTGGTTCTGAGAATATTGAGGCATTGTGTCATAGTGGTTATGAGAATATTGAGGCATTGTGTCATAGTGGTTCTGAGAATATTGAGGCATTGTGTCAACATAGTGGTTCTGAGAATATTGAGGCATTGTGTCAACATAGTGGTTCTGAGAATATTGAGGCATTGTATCAACATAGTGGTTCTGAGAATATTGAGGCATTGTGTCATAGTGGTTCTGAGAATATTGAGGCATTGTGTCATAGTGGTTCTGAGAATATTGAGGCATTGTGTCATAGTGGTTCTGAGAATATTGAGGCATTGTGTCATAGTGGTTCTGAGAATATTGAGGCATTGTGTCAACATAGTGGTTCTGAGAATATTGAGGCATTGTATCAACATAGTGGTTCTGAGAATATTGAGGCATTGTGTCATAGTGGTTCTGAGAATATTGAGGCATTGTGTCATAGTGGTTCTGAGAATATTGAGGCATTGTGTCATAGTGGTTCTGAGAATATTGAGGCATTGTGTCAACATAGTGGTTCTGAGAATATTGAGGCATTGTAACAACATAGTGGTTCTGAGAATATTGAGGCATTTTATCATAGTGGTTCTGAGAATATTGAGGCATTGTATCAACATAGTGGTTCTGAGAATATTGAGGCATTGTATCAACATAGTGGTTCTGAGAATATTGAGGCATTGTGTCATAGTGGTTCTGAGAATATTGAGGCATTGTATCAACATAGTGGTTCTGAGAATATTGAGGCATTGTGTCAACATAGTGGTTCTGAGAATATTGAGGCATTGTATCAACATAGTGGTTCTGAGAATATTGAGGCATTGTATCATAGTGGTTCTGAGAATATTGAAGCATTGTATCAACATAGTGGTTCTGAGAATATTGAGGCATTGTATCATAGTGGTTCTGAGAATTTTGAAGCATTGTATCAACATAGTGGTTCTGAGAATATTGAGGCATTGTGTCATTGTTCTGATCAACATAGTGGTTCTGAGAATATTGAGGCATTGTATCATAGTGGTTCTGAGAATTTTGAAGCATTGTATCAACATAGTGGTTCTGAGAATATTGAGGCATTGTGTCATAGTGGTTCTGAGAATATTGAGGCATTGTGTCATAGTGGTTCTGAGAATATTGAGGCATTGTGTCATAGTGGTTCTGAGAATATTGAGGCATTGTGTCATAGTGGTTCTGAGAATATTGAGGCATTGTGTCAACATAGTGGTTCTGAGAATATTGAGGCATTGTATCAACATAGTGGTTCTGAGAATATTGAGGCATTGTATCAACATAGTGGTTCTGAGAATATTGAGGCATTGTGTCAACATAGTGGTTCTGAGAATATTGAGGCATTGTATCAACATAGTGGTTCTGAGAATATTGAGGCATTGTATCATAGTGGTTCTGAGAATTTTGAAGCATTGTATCAACATAGTGGTTCTGAGAATATTGAGGCATTGTATCATAGTGGTTCTGAGAATTTTGAAGCATTGTATCAACATAGTGGCTCTGAGAATATTGAGGCATTGTATCAACATAGTGGTTCTGAGAATATTGAGGCATTGTATCAACATAGTGGTTCTGAGAATATTGAGGCATTGTATCAACATAGTGGTTCTGAGAATATTGAGGCATTGTGTCATAGTGGTTCTGAGAATATTGAGGCATTGTGTCATAGTGGTTCTGAGAATATTGAGGCATTGTGTCATAGTGGTTCTGAGAATATTGAGGCATTGTGTCATAGTGGTTCTGAGAATATTGAGGCATTGTGTCAACATAGTGGTTCTGAGAATATTGAGGCATTGTATCAACATAGTGGTTCTGAGAATATTGAGGCATTGTGTCATAGTGGTTCTGAGAATATTGAGGCATTGTATCAACATAGTGGTTCTGAGAATATTGAGGCATTGTATCAACATAGTGGTTCTGAGAATATTGAGGCATTGTGTCATAGTGGTTCTGAGAATATTGAGGCATTGTGTCATAGTGGTTCTGAGAATATTGAGGCATTGTGTCAACATAGTGGTTCTGAGAATATTGAGGCATTGTGTCAACATAGTGGTTCTGAGAATATTGAGGCATTGTATCAACATAGTGGTTCTGAGAATATTGAGGCATTGTATCAACATAGTGGTTCTGAGAATATTGAGGCATTGTATCAACATAGTGGTTCTGAGAATATTGAGGCATTGTATCAACATAGTGGTTCTGAGAATATTGAGGCATTGTGTCAACATAGTGGTTCTGAGAATATTGAGGCATTGTGTCAACATAGTGGTTCTGAGAATATTGAGGCATTGTGTCAACATAGTGGTTCTGAGAATATTGAGGCATTGTATCAACATAGTGGTTCTGAGAATATTGAGGCATTGTGTCAACTGAGAATAGTGGTTCTGAGAATATTGAGGCATTGTATCAACATAGTGGTTCTGAGAATATTGAGGCATTGTGTCATAGTGGTTCTGAGAATATTGAGGCATTGTATCAACATAGTGGTTCTGAGAATATTGAGGCATTGTATCAACTGAGAATATTGAGGCATTGTGTCAACATAGTGGTTCTGAGAATATTGAGGCATTGTGTCATAGTGGTTCTGAGAATATTGAGGCATTGTGTCATAGTGGTTCTGAGAATATTGAGGCATTGTGTCATAGTGGTTCTGAGAATATTGAGGCATTGTATCAACATAGTGGTTCTGAGAATATTGAGGCATTGTGTCATAGTGGTTCTGAGAATATTGAGGCATTGTGTCAACATAGTGGTTCTGAGAATATTGAGGCATTGTATCAACATAGTGGTTCTGAGAATATTGAGGCATTGTGTCATAGTGGTTCTGAGAATATTGAGGCATTGTGTCATAGTGGTTCTGAGAATATTGAGGCATTGTGTCATAGTGGTTCTGAGAATATTGAGGCATTGTGTCAACATAGTGGTTCTGAGAATATTGAGGCATTGTATCAACATAGTGGTTCTGAGAATATTGAGGCATTGTGTCAACATAGTGGTTCTGAGAATATTGAGGCATTGTGTCATAGTGGTTCTGAGAATATTGAGGCATTGTGTCATAGTGGTTCTGAGAATATTGAGGCATTGTGTCATAGTGGTTCTGAGAATATTGAGTGCATTGTGTCAAACATAGTGGTTCTGAGAATATTGAGGCATTGTATCAACATAGTGGTTCTGAGAATATTGAGGCATTGTATCAACATAGTGGTTCTGAGAATATTGAGGCATTGTGTCATAGTGGTTCTGAGAATATTGAGGCATTGTGTCATAGTGGTTCTGAGAATATTGAGGCATTGTGTCAACATAGTGGTTCTGAGAATATTGAGGCATTGTATCAACATAGTGGTTCTGAGAATATTGAGGCATTTTGTCATAGTGGTTCTGAGAATATTGAGGCATTGTATCAACATAGTGGTTCTGAGAATATTGAGGCATTGTATCAACATAGTGGTTCTGAGAATATTGAGGCATTGTGATATTGAGGCATTGTCATAGTGGTTCTGAGAATATTGAGGCATTGTGTCAACATAGTGGTTCTGAGAATATTGAGGCATTGTATCAACATAGTGGTTCTGAGAATATTGAGGCATTGTTGTCAACATAGTGGTTCTGAGAATATTGAGGCATTGTATCAACATAGTGGTTCTGAGAATATTGAGGCATTGTATCAACATAGTGGTTCTGAGAATATTGAGGCATTGTGTCATAGTGGTTCTGAGAATATTGAGGCATTGTATCAACATAGTGGTTCTGAGAATATTGAGGCATTGTGTCAACATAGTGGTTCTGAGAATATTGAGGCATTGTATCAACATAGTGGTTCTGAGAATATTGAGGCATTGTATCATAATGGTTCTGAGAATATTGAGGCATTGTATCAACATAGTGGTTCTGAGAATATTGAGGCATTGTATCATAGTGGTTCTGAGAATATTGAAGCATTGTATCAACATAGTGGTTCTGAGAATATTGAGGCATTGTGTCATAGTGGTTCTGAGAATATTGAGGCATTGTGTCATAGTGGTTCTGAGAATATTGAGGCATTGTGTCATAGTGGTTCTGAGAATATTGAGGCATTGTGTCATAGTGGTTCTGAGAATATTGAGGCATTGTGTCAACATAGTGGTTCTGAGAATATTGAGGCATTGTATCAACATAGTGGTTCTGAGAATATTGAGAATATTGTATCAACATAGTGGTTCTGAGAATATTGAGGCATTGTGTCAACATAGTGGTTCTGAGAATATTGAGGCATTGTATCAACATAGTGGTTCTGAGAATATTGAGGCATTGTTATCATAGTGGTTCTGAGAATATTGAAGCATTGTATCAACATAGTGGTTCTGAGAATATTGAGGCATTGTATCATAGTGGTTCTGAGAATTTTGAAGCATTGTATCAACATAGTGGCTCTGAGAATATTGAGGCATTGTATCAACATAGTGGTTCTGAGAATATTGAGGCATTGTATCATAGTGGTTCTGAGAATATTGAGGCATTGTATCTGAGAATATTGAGGCATAGTGGTTCTGAGAATATTGAGGCATTGTGTCATAGTGGTTCTGAGAATATTGAGGCATTGTGTCATAGTGGTTCTGAGAATATTGAGGCATTGTGTCAACATAGTGGTTCTGAGAATATTGAGGCATTGTATCAACATAGTGGTTCTGAGAATATTGAGGCATTTTGTCATAGTGGTTCTGAGAATATTGAGGCATTGTGTCAACATAGTGGTTCTGAGAATATTGAGGCATTGTATCAACATAGTGGTTCTGAGAATATTGAGGCATTGTGTCATAGTGGTTCTGAGAATATTGAGGCATTGTATCAACATAGTGGTTCTGAGAATATTGAGGCATTGTGTCATAGTGGTTCTGAGAATATTGAGGCATTGTGTCAACATAGTGGTTCTGAGAATATTTGAGAATATTGAGGCATTGTGTCAACATAGTGGTTCTGAGAATATTGAGGCATTGTGTCAACATAGTGGTTCTGAGAATATTGAGGCATTGTATCAACATAGTGGTTCTGAGAATATTGAGGCATTGTATCAACATAGTGGTTCTGAGAATATTGAGGCATTGTGTCAACATAGTGGTTCTGAGAATATTGAGGCATTGTATCAACATAGTGGTTCTGAGAATATTGAGGCATTGTATCAACATAGTGGTTCTGAGAATATTGAGGCATTGTATCAACATAGTGGTTCTGAGAATATTGAGGCATTGTATCATAGTGGTTCTGAGAATATTGAGGCATTGTATCAACATAGTGGTTCTGAGAATATTGAGGCATTGTGTCATAGTGGTTCTGAGAATATTGAGGCATTGTGTCATAGTGGTTCTGAGAATATTGAGGCATTGTGTCAACATAGTGGTTCTGAGAATATTGAGGCATTGTATCAACATAGTGGTTCTGAGAATATTGAGGCATTTTGTCATAGTGGTTCTGAGAATATTGAGGCATTGTATCAACATAGTGGTTCTGAGAATATTGAGGCATTGTATCAACATAGTGGTTCTGAGAATATTGAGGCATTGTATCATAGTGGTTCTGAGAATATTGAAGCATTGTATCAACATAGTGGCTCTGAGAATATTGAGGCATTGTATCAACATAGTGGTTCTGAGAATATTGAGGCATTGTATCATAGTGGTTCTGAGAATTTTGAAGCATTGTATCAACATAGTGGTTCTGAGAATATTGAGGCATTGTATCATAGTGGTTCTGAGAATTTTGAAGCATTGTATCAACATAGTGGTTCTGAGAATATTGATATTGCAACATAGTAGTAACCAGCGAGAGGCAGCCCGCTGGTCAAATTTTCCCCCTGGTCACCTTGTCTCTGTCTGATTATTGTGTTGCCTATGCAGCAGTTGCACTATCTAGGTGCTCATTTGCGACGACCCTCCCACTCTGTCTGCCAAATTCTTTCTCTTTGTTTATCCTTTAATAGGATGTCGGTGGGCGGAGCTGGGAAGGTCGTCAGTAAAATGGGACAGGCCTGGGTTTGGGTGTTTCCATAGTGGTTCTGGGATAAATACCCCCCCCCCTTGGTCAACATCCCTCATTATCACCAGGGCCGTGACCAAGAACTGACGGTCACTCTGACAGAGTTCCAGAGTTCCTCTCTGTGGAGATGGGAGAACCTTCCAAGAAGGACAACCATCTCTGCAGCACTCCACCAATCAGGCATTTTTGTAGTAGAGTGGCCAGACAGAAGCCACTCCTCAGTAAAAAGGTACATGACAGCCCACTTGGAGTTTTCCAAAAGGGTCCTTACTCTTTATCTCCTGGTTGGATATCATGCTCTGTTCCATCCATCTATCTTTAGAGATGGTTATGAACACCTGGAGAGATTTCACCAAGCTCTGTTATAACACGTTATCCATCTATCTTTAGTGATGGTTATGAACACCTGGAGAGATTTCACCAAGCTCTGTTATAACACGTTATCCATCTATCTTTAGTGATGGTTATGAACACCTGGAGAGATTTCACCAAGCTGTCAAGAGTTGCTGACTAAGACATTTATTATGTCATGTTTATAACCATGTGATGGATGCTGTTATAACACGTTATCCACATATCTTAGTGATGGCAGCGTAGCCTAGTGGTCAGAAGATCGAACCCCCGAGCTCACAAGGTAAAAATCTGTCGTTCTGCTCCTGAACAAGGCATTTAACCCACTGTTCCCCGGTAGGCAGTCATTGAAAATAAACATTTGTTCTTAAACTGACTTGCCTAGTTAAATTAAGGTAACATTTAAAATGTAAAAAATAATAACACCTAAAGGACTCTCACCATGAGAAACACAATTCTCTGCTCTGATGAAACCAAGCTTGAACTCTTTTGGCCTGAATACCAAAAGTCATGTCTGGAGGAAACCTGGCACCATCCCTACGGTGAAGCATGGTGGTGGCAGCATCATGCTGTGGGGATGTTTTTCAGCGGCAGGGACTGTGAGACTAGTCAGGATCGAGGCAAAGACGAACAGAGCAAAGTACAGAGATATCCTTAATGAAAACCTGCTCCAGGACCTCAGAATAGGACCTCAGACTGGGGCAAAGTTTAACCTTCCAGGACAATGACCCTAACCACACAGCCAAGAGAACGCAGGAGTGGCTTCGGGACAAGTCTCTGAATGTCCTTGAGTGGCCCAGCCAGAGCCCGGACTTGAACCTGATCAAACATCTCTGGAGAGCCCTGAAAATAGCTGTGCAGCAACGCAAGAGAGGATCTGCAGAGAAGAATGGGAGAAACTCCCCAAATACAGGTGTGCCAAGCTTGTAGCGTCAAACCCAAGAAGATTGGAGGCTGTAATCGCTGCCAAAGATGCTTCGAAACAGCACTGAGTAAAGGGTCTGAATGCTGACAATATCAGTCAAACAGCACTGAGTAAAGGGTCTGAATGCTGACAATATCAGTCAAACAGCACTGAGTAAAGGGTCTGAATGCTGACAATATCAGTCAAACAGCACTGAGTAAAGGGTCTGAATGCTGACAATATCAGTCAAACAGCACTGAGTAAAGGGTCTGAATGCTGACAATATCAGTCAAACAGCACTGAGTAAAGGGTCTGAATGCTGACAATATCAGTCAAACAGCACTGAGTAAAGGGTCTGAATGCTGACAATATCAGTCAAACAGCACTGAGTAAAGGGTCTGAATGCTGACAATATCAGTCAAACAGCACTGAGTAAAGGGTCTGAATGCTGACAATATCAGTCAAACAGCACTGAGTAAAGGGTCTGAATGCTGACAATATCAGTCAAACAGCACTGAGTAAAGGGTCTGAATGCTGACAATATCAGTCAAACAGCACTGAGTAAACGGTCTGAATGCTGACAATATCAGTCAAACAGCACTGAGTAAAGGGTCTGAATGCTGACAATATCAGTCAAACAGCACTGAGTAAAGGGTCTGAATGCTGACAATATCAGTCAAACAGCACTGAGTAAAGGGTCTGAATGCTGACAATATCAGTCAAACAGCACTGAGTAAAGGGTCTGAATGCTGACAATATCAGTCAAACAGCACTGAGTAAAGGGTCTGAATGCTGACAATATCAGTCAAACAGCACTGAGTAAAGGGTCTGAATGCTGACAATATCAATCAAACAGCACTGAGTAAAGGGTCTGAATGCTGACAATATCAGTCAAACAGCACTGAGTAAAGGGTCTGAATGCTGACAATATCAGTCAAACAGCACTGAGTAAAGGGTCTGAATGCTGACAATATCAGTCAAACAGCACTGAGTAAAGGGTCTGAATGCTGACAATATCAGTCAAACAGCACTGAGTAAAGGGTCTGAATCACAATATCAGTCAAACAAAGGGTCTGAATAACAATATCAGTCAAACAGCACTGATTTCAAGGCATAAAGGGTCTGAATGCTGACAATATCAGTCAAACAGCACTGAGTAAAGGGTCTGAATGCTGACAATATCAGTCAAACAGCACTGAGTAAAGCTCTGATGAAACCAGCTGAATGCTGACAATATCAGTCAAACAGCACTGAGTAAAGGGTCTGAATGCTGACAATATCTGTCAAACAGCACTGAGTAAAGGGTCTGAATGCTGACAATATCAGTCAAACAGCACTGAGTAAAGGGTCTGAATTCTGACAATATCAGTCAAACAGCACTGAGTAAAGGGTCTGAATGCTGACAATATCAGTCAAACAGCACTGAGTAAAGGGTCTGAATGCTGACAATATCAGTCAAACAGCACTGAGAGAAAGGGTCTGAATGCTGACAATATCAGTCAAACAGCACTGAGTAAAGGGTCTGAATGCTGACAATATCAGTCAAACAGCACTGAGTAAAGGGTCTGAATGCTGACAATATCAGTCAAACAGCACTGAGTAAAGGGTCTGAATGCTGACAATATCAGTCAAACAGCACTGAGTAAAGGGTCTGAATGCTGACAATATCAGTCAAACAGCACTGAGTAAACGGTCTGAATGCTGACAATATCAGTCAAACAGCACTGAGTAAAGGGTCTGAATGCTGACAATATCAGTCAAACAGCACTGAGTAAAGGGTCTGAATGCTGACAATATCAGTCAAACAGCACTGAGTAAAGGGTCTGAATGCTGACAATATCAGTCAAACAGCACTGAGTAAAGGGTCTGAATGCTGACAATATCAGTCAAACAGCACTGAGTAAAGGGTCTGAATGCTGACAATATCAGTCAAACAGCACTGAGTAAAGGGTCTGAATGCTGACAATATCAATCAAACAGCACTGAGTAAAGGGTCTGAATGCTGACAATATCAGTCAAACAGCACTGAGTAAAGGGTCTGAATGCTGACAATATCAGTCAAACAGCACTGAGTAAAGGGTCTGAATGCTGACAATATCAGTCAAACAGCACTGAGTAAAGGGTCTGAATGCTGACAATATCAGTCAAACAGCACTGAGTAAAGGGTCTGAATAACAATATCAGTCAAACAGCACTGAGTAAAGGGTCTGAATGCTGACAATATCAGTCAAACAGCACTGAGTAAAGGGTCTGAATGCTGACAATATCAGTCAAACAGCACTGAGTAAAGGGTCTGAATGCTGACAATATCAGTCAAACAGCACTGAGTAAAGGGTCTGAATGCTGACAATATCAGTCAAACAGCACTGAGTAAAGGGTCTGAATGCTGACAATATCAGTCAAACAGCACTGAGTAAAGGGTCTGAATGCTGACAATATCAGTCAAACAGCACTGAGTAAAGGGTCTGAATAACAATATCAGTCAAAAGTTTGGACACACTTACTCATTCTGAATATTTCAGTTGTTTATTTTTTAATACGTTTGCAAAACATTTTACAAAACCAGTTTTTGCGTTTGTAATTTTGAGGTATTGTTTGCAGATTCAAGGGGGAAAAAACTATTTCATACATTTTCGAATAAGGCTGTAACTGTTATGCAGGTGAGTGAGGACCCAAAAGCGACTTAACAGAAACAGAGTTTATTCAAGTCCACAACAGAAAACGACAAATCCTGAATCCATAACAGAAATCCTCTAGTAAGTAGAGGGGAAGGACAGGAGAAGCGGCCACAGACTGCAGGTCGCTTAGGGTAGGCGCAGGCCGTAGCTGACAGAGACACCTGCTCACACGCAGCATCTGATGAAGGCAAAAACACGACAGAACGGAACAAGAACACAGCACAGCAAACAAGGATCCGACAAGGACAGAAGCGGAAACAGGGGAGAAATAGGGACTCTAATCAGAGGGCAAAATAGGGGACAGGTGTGAAAGAGTAAATGAGGTAGTTAGGAGACTGAGGAACAGCTGGGAGCAGGAACGGAACGATAGAGAGAGAGAGAGATAGAGAAAGGGAAAGAACCTAATAAGACCAGCAGGGGGAAACGAATAGAAGAGAAAGCACAGGGACAAGACATGACAATCTATGACAAAACATGACAGTAACGTAACAAAATGTGGGGAAAAGTCAAGGGGTCTGAACACTTTCCAAATGCTCTGTATATATTTATAGAAACAATGTGAACAAATGCTCTGTATATAAGGAACGTAACAATACATCATGTAGATGTATATAATGAACAGACTAGGTCTATACTGCTCCTACATGGTGTAACAATACATCATGTATATAATGAACAGACTAGGTCTATACTGCTCCTACATGGTGTAACAATACATCATGTAGATGTATATAATGAACAGACTAGGTCTATACTGCTCCTACATGGTGTAACATCATGGTGTAACAATACATCATGTAGATGTATATAATGAACAGACTAGGTCTATACTGCTCCTACATGGTGTAACAATACATCATGTAGATGTATATAATGAACAGACTAGGTCTATACTGCTCCTACATGGTGTAACAATACATCATGTAGATGTATATAATGAACAGACTAGGTCTATACTGCTCCTACATGGTGTAACAATACATCATGTAGATGTATATAATGAACAGACTAGGTCTATACTGCTCCTACATGGTGTAACAATACATCATGTAGATGTATATAATGAACAGACTAGGTCTATACTGCTCCTACATGGTGTAACAATACATCATGTAGATGTATATAATGAACAGACTAGGTCTATACTGCTCCTACATGGTGTAACAATACATCATGTAGATGTATATAATGAACAGACTAGGTCTATACTGCTCCTACATGGTGTAACAATACATCATGTAGATGTATATAATGAACAGACTAGGTCTATACTGCTCCTACATGGTGTAACAATACATCATGTAGATGTATATAATGAACAGACTAGGTCTATACTGCTCCTACATGGTGTAACAATACATCATGTAGATGTATATAATGAACAGACTAGGTCTATACTGCTCCTACATGGTGTAACAATACATCATGTAGATGTATATAATGAACAGACTAGGTCTATACTGCTCCTACATGGTGTAACAATACATCATGTAGATGTATATAATGAACAGACTAGGTCTATACTGCTCCTACATGGTGGTGTAATAATGAACAACTAGGTCATCATGTAACAATGATGTATATAATGAACAGACTAGGTCTATACTGCTCCTACATGGTGTAACAATACATCATGTAGATGTATATAATGAACAGACTAGGTCTATACTGGTCCTACATGGTGTAACAATACATCATGTATATAATGAACAGACTAGGTCTATACTGCTCCTACATGGTGTAACAATACATCATGTAGATGTATATAATGAACAGACTAGGTCTATACTGCTCCTACATGGTGTAACATGTATACATAGATATAGGTGTATACATAATATAACATCCACACAGTTAAAAAAAATATCAGTTTACTTTTATTCAGTTAAATGTTGAAATAATCTAATCATTTTTACAAATCAGCACCTGTGTTTTATCTGATGGAACAGTACTGATGGACACTACATGATGGAACAGTACTGATGGACACTACATGATGGAACAGTACTGATGGACACTACATGATGGAACAGTACTGATGGACACTACATGATGGAACAGTACTGATGGAACAGTACTGATGGACACTACATGATGGAACAGTACTGATGGACACTACATGATGGAACAGTACTGATGGACACTACATGATGGAACAGTACTGATGGACACTACATGATGGAACAGTACTGATGGAACAGTACTGATGGACACTACATGATGGAACAGTACTGATGGACACTACATGATGGAACAGTACTGATGGACACTACATGATGGAACAGTACTGATGGACACTACATGATGGAACAGTACTGATGGAACAGTACTGATGGACACTACATGATGGAACAGTACTGATGGACACTACATGATGGACACTACATGATGGACACTACATGATGGAACAGTACTGATGGACACTACATGATGGATACTACATGATGGAACAGTACTGATGGACACTACATGATGGAACAGTACTGATGGACACTACATGATGGAACAGTACTGATGGAACAGTACTGATGGACACTACATGATGGAACAGTAACTGATGGACACTACATGATGGAACAGTACTGATGGAACAGTACTGATGGACACTACATGATGGAACAGTACTGATGGAACAGTACTGATGGACACTACATGATGGAACAGTACTGATGGAACAGTACTGATGGACACTACATGATGGAACAGTACTGATGGAACAGTACTGATGGACACTACATGATGGAACAGTACTGATGGAACAGTACTGATGGACACTACATGATGGAACAGTACTGATGGAACAGTACTGATGGACATTGAGGTAGTAAATGTTTTATCATGTCAACAACTTAACAATGTTATCAGAACAACGTAATCTAATTCATCACACAGTTATCAGAACAACGTTAATAATAACTACTAACACAAATGAACTCAATGAAAAACACAACGACTAAATTAATGTTATCAACAACGTAATCTAATTATCACACAGCTTAATAATAACTACTAACACAAATGAACTTAAAAACACAACGATCAAGAATTTAAGAAAAACACACGACTGATTCATTTTTATTGTATTTTTTAAATAACAATATATCCAAATCATATAATGAACACATAAGGGTTTATATTTATCAATAAAACAATTCGTAATGATAATCAAATACATGCAAAATCTATTCTAATTTTAGATGTGAACATGTTTTGAGAGAAAAAATGAACTAAGAACAAATTATTATTATTTTTCTTACATTACAATTTTATTTAATGTGGCATAAACCAAAGCACAAAAAAGTTTGTCAAAACTATAAGTCAGAACACAGCCTCTATTCTCTCATGTGATTTCATGTCCTCTGACTGGGAAAATATCTTTCCACACTGAGAACGGATTCTATCCTGTGTGTGTTCCTTCATGCCTTTTCAGGTTCACTAACTGGGTAAAACTCTTTCCACATTGGGAGCATTGGAAAGGCTTCTCTCCTGTGTGTGTCATCTCATGCTTTTTCAGTGTCCCTAAAAAGGTAAAACTCTTTCCGCACAAGGAGCAGTGGAAAGGCTTCTCTCCTGTGTGTATTCTCTCGTGCATTTTCAAGTTCCCTAACCAGGCAAAACTTTTTCCACACTGAGGCATTGGAAAGGCTTATCTCCTGTGTGTGTCCGCTCATGTGATTTCAGGTCCCCTAGCTGGATAAATCTCTTTCCACAGTCTGAACAGTGGTATGGCTTCTCCCTGTGTGTGTTCTCAAATGCATATTCAGATTCCCTAACCGGGTAAAACTCTTTCCACACTGAGAGCATTGGAAAGGCCTCTCTACAGTGTGTGTTCTCTCGTGTGATTTCAGGTCCCCTGATGAGAAAAATTTACTTTCACATTGGGAGCATTGATACGGCTTCTCTCCAGTGTGTGTTCTTTCATGCACTTTTAGATGCCCTGAGTGTCCAAAACCTTTTCCACACTGGGAGCAGTGATAAGGCTTATTTCCTGTGTGTGTCATCTCATGCATTTTCAGGTTCCCTAAATGGGTAAAACGTTTTCCACAGAAGGAGCAGTGGAAAGGCTTCTCTCCTGTGTGTGTCATCTCATGCGTTTTCAAGTTCCCCAAACGGGTAAAACTTTTTCCACAATGAGAGCATTGGAACGGTTGTTCGCCTGTGTGTATTCTCTTGTGTTTTTTCAGATGTGATGACTGCATAAATCTCTTTCCGCATTGAGAGCATTGGAAAGGCCTCTCTACTAAATGTGTTCTCTCGTGTTTTCTCAGGTCCCCTGGTGAGAAAAAACCCTTTTGACACTGAGAGCATTGATACGGCTTCTCTCCAGTGTGTGTTCTTTCATGCACTTTTAAATGCCCTGAGTATCTAAAACCCTTTCCACACTGAGAGCATTGATACGGCTTCTCTCCTGTGTGTATTCTTTCATGCTCTTTCAGATGCGATGACTGGATAAATCTCTTTCCACACTGAGCGCATTGAAAAGGCCTCTCTAAAGACTGTGTGTGTGTTCTCTCATGTGACTTCAGGTCCCCTGGTGAGAAACATTTCTTTTCACACTGGGAGCATTGATATGGCTTCTCTCCAGTGTGTCTTCTTTCATGCACCTTCAGATGCCCTGACTGTCCAAAACCCTTTCCACACTGGGAGCAGTGGTAAGGCTTCTCCCCTGTATGTGTTTTCATGTGTTCTTTCAGGTGCCCTAACCGGATAAATCTCTTTCCACACTGGGAGCAGTGGTGTGCTCTCGCTGGTTTGGACGTCTCTGGGTCAGGTTCTCCTGAAGGACTCGTCCCGCTTTCAGAATGAGAGTCTGCTCTCTCTCCTGTCAAAGACAGAGTATTTGGTTAAACAGAGAGACCTGAATGAAACCTCCACGTGGTAAAACTGTCTACCTCTGAGGTTTAATCTAGACTAGATCCCTCAATAAAAGAGCAGAGCTTGTCATCACAGCGCTTTGAGGCCAATAAATCTAAATATAATAATATATAATAATATATAAACACTATTAAACATATTGTTGTTTTACATGTATTAGACTAGTCAGTATAGGATACATGTATTAGACTAGTCAGTATAGGATACATGTATTAGACTAGTCAGTATAGGATACATGTATTAGACCTAATAGATAAATAGTCTATAGGATACATGTATAGACTAGATACATGTAATAGACTAGTCAGTATAGGATACATGTATTAGACTAGTCAGTATAGGATAAATAGACTAGTCAGTATAGGATACATGTAATAGACTAGTCAGTATAGGATACATGTATTAGACCTAATAGATAAATAGACTAGTCAGTATAGGATACATGTATTAGACTAGTCAGTATAGATAAATAGACTAGTCAGTATAGGATACATGTATTAGACTAGTCTAGTCAGTACATGTAGACTAGTCAGTATAGGATACATGTATTAGACTAGTCAGTATAGGATACATGTATTAGACTAGTCAGTATAGGATACATGTAATAGACTAGTCAGTATAGGATACATGTAATAGACTAGTACATGTAATAGACAGTCAGTAGGATACATGTATTAGACTAATAGATAAATAGACTAGTATAGGATACATGTATAGGATACATGTATTAGACTAGTCAGTATAGGATACATGTATTAGACTAGTCAGTATAGGATACATGTATTAGACTAGTCAGTATAGGATACATGTATTAGACCTAATAGATAAATAGACTAGTCAGTATAGGATACATGTATTAGACTAGTCAGTATAGGATACATGTATTAGACTAGTCAGTATAGGATACATGTATTAGACCTAATAGATAAATAGACTAGTCAGTATAGGATACATGTATTAGACTAGTCAGTATAGGATACATGTATTAGACTAGTCAGTATAGGATACATGTATTAGACCTAATAGATAAATAGACTAGTAGGATACATGTATTAGACTAATGTAATAGACTAGTCAGTATAGGATACATGTATAGACTAGTCATAGGATACATGTATTAGACTAGTCAGTATAGGATACATGATAAATAGACTAGTCAGTATAGGATACATGTATTAGACTAGTCAGTATAGGATACATGTATTAGACTAGTCAGTATAGGATAATGTATTAGACTAGTCAGTATAGGATACATGTATTAGACTAGTCAGTATAGGATACATGTATTAGACTAGTCACATGTAATAGTAGTCAGTATAGGATACATGTATTAGACTAGGATACATGTATTAGACTATCAGTATAGGATACATGTATTAGACAGTATAGGATACATGTATTAAGTCATTTAGCAGACGCTTTATCCAGACATCCAAATTGGTGGAACAGTGGAACAGCCACTTTACAATAGTGCATCTAAATATTTTAAGGGGGGTGAGTGAGAAGGATTACTTTATCCTATAGGATACATGTATTAGAATAGGATAATAAGTAGGGATAATGGATATGCCATAGACTAGTCAGTATATTAGACCAAAGTTAGTCAGTATAGGATACATACAGACCTAATAGATAAATAGACTAGTCAGTATAGGATACATGTATTAGACTAGTCAGTATAGGATACATGTATTAGACTAGTCAGTATAGGATACATGTATTAGACTAGTCAGTATAGGATACATGTATAGACTAGTCAGTATAGGATACATGTATTAGACTAGTCAGTATAGGATACATGTATTAGACTAGTCAGTATAGAATACATGTATTAGACTAGTCAGTATAGGATACATGTATTAGACCTAATAGATAAATAGACTAGTCAGTATAGGATACATGTATTAGACTAGTCAGTATAGGATACATGTATTAGACTAGTCAGTATAGGATACATGTAATAGACTAGTCAGTATAGAATACATGTATTAGACTAGTCAGTATAGGATACATGTATTAGACCTAATAGATAGACCTAATAAATAGACTAGACATAGTCAGTATAGGATACATGTATTAGACTAGTCAGTATAGGATACATGTATTAGACCTAATAGGATAACTAGACTAGTCAGTATAGGATAGACTGTATTAGACTAGTCAGTATAGGATACATGTATTAGACCTAATAGATAAATAGACTAGTCAGTATAGGATACATGATTAGTTAATAGATAAATAGACTAGTCAGTATAGGATACATGTAATAGACTAGTCAGTATAGGATACATGTATTAGACTAGTCAGTATAGGATACATGTATTAGACTAGTCAGTATAGGATACATGTATTAGACCTAATAGATAAATAGACTAGTCAGTATAGGATACATGTATTAGACTAGTCAATAGATAAATAGACTAGTCAGTATAGGATACATGTATTAGACCTAATAAATAGACTAGTCAGTATAGGATACATGTAGACTAGTCAGTATAGGATACATGTATTAGACTAGTCAGTATAGGATATTAGACCTAATAGATAAATAGACTAGTCAGTATAGGATACATGTATTAGACTAGTCAGTATAGGATACATGTATTAGACTAGTCAGTATAGGATACATGTATTAGACTAGTCAGACTATAGGGATACATGTATTAGACTAGTCAGTATAGGATACATGTAATAGACTAGTCAGTATAGGATACATGTATTAGACTAGTCAGTATAGGATACATGTAATAGACTAGTCAGTATAGGATACATGTAATTAGACTAGTCAGTATAGGATACATGTATTAGACTAGTCAGTATAGGATACATGTATTAGACTAGTCAGTATAGGATACATGTATTAGACTAGTCAGTATAGGATACATGTATTAGACCTAATGAATAAATAGACTAGTCAGTATAGGATACATGTATTAGACTAGTCAGTCAGTAGGATACATGTAATAGACTAGTCAGTATAGGATACATGTATTAGACTAGTCAGTATAGGATACATGTATTAGACTAGTCAGTCATAGGATACATGTATTAGACCTAATGGATAAATAGACTAGTCAGTATAGGATACATGTATTAGACTAGTCAGTATAGGATACATGTATTAGACTAGTCAGTATAGGATACATGTATTAGACTAGTCAGTATAGTACATGTATAGGATACATGTATAGATACATGTATTAGACTAGTCAGTATAGGATACATGTAGACTAGTAGGATACATGTATAGACTAGTCAGTATAGGATACATGTATGACCTAATAGACTAGTCAGTATAGGATACATGTATTAGACTAGTCAGTATAGGATACATGTATTAGACTAATGTAAATAGACTAGTAGTAGGATACATGTATTAGACTAGTCAGTATAGGATACATGTATTAGACTAGTCAGTATAGGATACATGTATTAGACTAGTCAGTATAGGATACATGTATTAGACTAGTCAGTATAGGATACATGTAAATAGACTAGTCAGTATAGGATATAGGATACATGTAATAGACTAGTCAGTATAGGATACATGTATTAGACTAGTCAGTATAGGATACATGTATTAGACCTAATAGACTAGTCAGTATAGGATACATGTATTAGACTAGTCAGTATAGGATACATGTATTAGACTAGTATAGGATACATGTATTAGACTAGTCAGTATAGGATACATGTATTAGACTAGTCAGTATAGGATACATGTATAGACTAGTCAGTACTACATGTATTAGACTAGTCAGTATAGGATACATGTATAGACTAGTCAGTATAGGATACATGTATTAGACTAGTCAGTATAGGATACATGTATTAGACTAGTAGTATAGGATAAATGTATTAGACTAGTCAGTATAGATACATGTTAAGTAGACTAGACTAGTCAGTATAGGATACATGTATTAGACCTAATGGATAAATTTGACTAGTCAGTATAGGATACATGTATTAGACTAATGGATAAATAGACTAGTCAGTATAGGATACATGTATTAGACTAGTCAGTATAGGATACATGTATTAGACTAGTAATAGATAAATAGACTAGTCAGTATAGGATACATGTATTAGACCTAATAGATAAATAGACTAGTCAGTATAGGATACATGTATTAGACCTAATAGATAAATAGACTAGTCAGTATAGGATACATGTATTAGACTAGTCAGTATAGGATACATGTATTAGACTAGTCAGTATAGGATACATGTATTAGACTAGTCAGTATAGGATACATGTAATAGACTAGTCAGTATAGGATACATGTAATAGACTAGTCAGTATAGGATACATGTAATAGACTAGTCAGTATAGGATACATGTATTAGACTAGTCAGTATAGATACATGTATTAGACCTAATAGATAAATAGACTAGTCAGTATAGGATACATGTATTAGACTAGTAGTATAGGATACATGTATTAGACTAGTCAGTATAGGATACATGTATTAGACTAGTCAGTATAGGATACATGTATTAGACTAGTCAGTATAGGATACATGTATTAGACTAGTAAGTATAGGATACATGTAGACCTAATGGATAGGATACATATAGGATACATATAATAGACCTAATGGATAAATAGACTAGTCAGTATAGGATACATGTATTAGACTAGTCAGTATAGGATACATATTAGACTAGTCAGTATAGGATACATGTATTAGACTAGTCAGTATAGGATACATGTAATAGACTAGTCAGTATAGAATACATGTATTAGACTAGTCAGTATAGGATACATGTATTAGACCTAATAGATAAATAGACTAGTCAGTATAGGATACATGTATTAGACTAGTCAGTATAGGATACATGTATTAGACTAGTCAGTATAGGATACATGTAATAGACTAGTCAGTATAGGATACATGTATTAGACTAGTCAGTATAGGATACATGTATTAGACCTAATAGATAAATAGACTAGTCAGTATAGGATACATGTATTAGACTAGTCAGTATAGGATACATGTATTAGACCTAATAGATAAATAGACTAGTCAGTATAGGATACATGTATTAGACTAGTCAGTATAGGATACATGTATTAGACCTAATAGATAAATAGACTAGTCAGTATAGGATACATGTATTAGACCTAATAGATAAATAGACTAGTCAGTATAGGATACATGTATTAGACCTAGACTAAGTATAGGATACAGTAGTAGGATACATGTATTAGACTAGTCAGTATAGGATACATGTATTAGACTAGTCAGTATAGGATACATGTATTAGACCTAATAGATAAATAGACTAGTCAGTATAGGATACATGTATTAGACCTAATAGATAAATAGACTAGTCAGTATAGGATACATGTAATAGACCTAATAGATAAATAGACTAGTCAGTATAGGATACATGTATTAGACTAGTCAGTATAGGATACATGTATTAGACCTAATAGATAAATAGACTAGTCAGTATAGGATACATGTATTAGACTAGTCAGTATAGGATACATGTATTAGACTAGTCAGTATAGGATACATGTAATAGACTAGTCAGTATAGGATACATATATTAGACTAGTCAGTATAGGATACATGTAATAGACTAGTCAGTATAGGATACATGTATTAGACTAGTCAGTATAGGATACATGTAATAGACTAGTAGACTAGTCAGTATAGGATACATGTATTAGACTAGTCAGTATAGGATACATGTATTAGACTAGTCAGTATAGGATACATGTATTAGACTAGTCAGTATAGGATACATGTATTAGACCTAATGAATAAATAGACTAGTCAGTATAGGATACATGTATTAGACTAGTCAGTATAGGATACATGTAATAGACTAGTCAGTATAGGATAGTCAGTATAGGATACATGTATTAGACTAGTCAGTATAGGATACATGTATTAGACTAGTCAGTATAGGATACATGTATTAGACCTAATGAATAAATAGACTAGTCAGTATAGGATACATGTATTAGACTAGTCAGTATAGGATACATGTATTAGACTAGTCAGTATAGGATACATGTATTAGACTAGTCAGTATAGGATACATGTATTAGACTAGTCAGTATAGGATACATGTATTAGACTAGTCAGTATAGGATACATGTATTAGACTAGTCAGTATAGGATACATGTATAGACTAGTCAGTATAGGATACATGTATTAGACTAGTCAGTATAGGATACATGTATTAGACTAGTCAGTATAGGATACATGTATTAGACTAGTCAGTATAGGATACATGTATAGACTAGTCAGTATAGGATACATGTATTAGACTAGTAGTATAGGATACATGTATAGACTAGTCAGTATAGGATACATGTATTAGACTAGTCAGTATAGGATACATGTATTAGACTAGTCAGTATAGGATACATGTATTAGACTAGTCAGTATAGGATACATGTATTAGACTAGTCAGTATAGGATACATGTATTAGACTAGTCAGTATAGGATACATGTATTAGACTAGTCAGTATTAGATAGGATAGGATACATGTATTAGACTAGTCAGTATAGGATACATGTAATAGACTAGTCAGTATAGGATACATGTATTAGACTAGTCAGTCAGTAGGATACATGTATTAGACTAGTAGTATAGGATAATGTATAGACTAGTCAGTATAGGATACATGTAATAGACTAGTCAGTATAGGATACATGTAATAGACCTAATGGATAAATAGACTAGTCAGTATAGGATACATGTATTAGACCTAATGGATAAATAGACTAGTCAGTATAGGATACATGTATTAGACTAGTCAGTATAGGATACATGTATTAGACCTAATAGATAAATAGACTAGTCAGTATAGGATACATGTATTAGTCACATGTATTAGACTAGTCAGTATAGGATACATGTATTAGACCTAATGGATAAATAGACTAGTCAGTATAGGATACATGTATTAGACTAGTCAGTATAGGATACATGTATTAGACTAGTCAGTATAGGATACATGTATTAGACTAGTCAGTATAGGATACATGTAATAGACTAGTACATGTATAGACTAGTCAGTATAGTATAGGACTACATGTAATAGACTAGTCAGTATAGGATACATGTAATAGACTAGTCAGTATAGGATACATGTATTAGACTAGTCAGTATAGGATACATGTATTAGACCTAATAGAATAAATAGACTAGTCAGTATAGGATACATGTATTAGACTAGTCAGTATAGGATACATGTATTAGACTAGTCAGTATAGGATACATGTATTAGACTAATCTAGTCAGTATAGGATACATGTATTAGACTAGTAATGGATAAATAGACTAGTCAGTATAGGATACATGTATTAGACCTAATGGATAAATAGACTAGTCAGTATAGGATACATGTATTAGACTAGTCAGTATAGGATACATGTATTAGACTAGTCAGTATAGGATACATGTATTAGACCTAATGGATAAATAGACTAGACTCAGTATAGGATACATGTATTAGACCTAATGGATAAATAGACTAGTCAGTATAGGATACATGTAATAGACTAGTCAGTATAGGATACATGTATTAGACTAATGGATAAATAGACTAGTCAGTATAGGATACATGTATTAGACCTAATGGATAAATAGACTAGTCAGTATAGGATACATGTAAGACTAGACTAGTCAGTATAGGATACATGTATTAGACCTATAGATAAATAGACTAGTCAGTATAGGATACATGTATAGACCTAATAGATAAATAGACTAGTCAGTATAGGATACATGTAATAGACTAGTCAGTATAGGATACATGTAATAGACTAGTCAGTATAGGATACATGTATTAGACCTAATAGATAAATAGACTAGTCATTTCCCAAGGATCTCAAAACAGCCCCGGGGTGGTTCCACTCCACAAGAAGAGCATGTAGGAAACTACAGGCCTGTGTCAATCCTCAGCACCTCATCCAAAGTTGTTGAGAGATTTGTTTCATTAATCAACTTGAGGGATAAAACTTCTTTATGAACTCCAGTCTGGCTTCATTCCACGGATTACTTGCCTTATTCACCTTTCACATTAAGCAGGAAAGTGAGAAGGGGAACTATACAGGTATGGTCATGTTAGACTTGCAGAAAGCTTTTGACACTGTGGACCAATGACATTCTCCTGATGAAACTGAAATACATGTACTCATTACTGTATCTGGCATATCATTAACGTATATAAGAAATAAAAGAGGCCCTAAAATGGATCCCTGCGGTATTCCATAAAATATTTATTTGGCCTCTGACATCACCAATATTACATACTTGTGTTCTGTTGGTCATATAAGACCTAAAACAATTCCCTGCTACATAGTTTAGACCCATGCATGTCAGTTTGTCAAAATACTTATTTTCCACCATAATTTGCAAATAAATTCATAAAAAATCCTACAATGTGATTTTCTGGAATTTTTTTTCCTCATTTTGTCTGTCATAGTTGAAGTGTACCTATAATGAAAATTACAGGCCTCTCTCATCTTTTTAAGTGGGAGAACTTGCACAATTGGTGGCTGACTAAATACTTTTTTATTAGCCCCACTGTATACAGTAGCAACATAACTTGGTGAACCTCAACAAGATAATAGATCTCAGCTTAAATGGTTGGCTTATTTTACTGTTAAATAAGCCTTGCATTGTTATACACAGCTACTGTTGATGTCATTATCTGCCGAGAAAGTTTTCTTGCTGTATCATACTGGCCACATACTACAAGAGATACACAGATGAACTAAAAACTACTAGCACCGCAAACACTCAGAACAAAAGAGAGAGCAGCAATGTCTGGACTTTTCTGTCTCCCTCTTCAAGTCCCCCTTTTCTGAGAACAAGTGACAGGCAGAATTCCACACTCCATAAATCAGTATTTTAGTCTATGAGTGTCATGTGAGCACAACAACAACAAAAACGAATCTGTGAAAATAAATTAATGACCAAAAACTACCAAAGTTTATGTATTGAAATCTTAAATAATGTCAGGTTGGTTTTCGCAGCTGTTCCACAAGGTGTTCATTACTGCTCTAAGGTGTCCTGACTAGGTGTTCATTACTGCTCTAAGGTGTCCTGACTAGGTGTTCATTACTGCTCTAAGGTGTCCTGACTAGGTGTCCATTACTGCTCTAAGGTGTCCTGACTAGGTGTTCATTACTGCTCTAAGGTGTCCTGACTAGGTGTTCATTACTGCTCTAAGGTGTCCTGACTAGGTGTCCATTACTGCTCTAAGGTGTCCTGACTAGGTGTTCATTACTGCTCTAAGGTGTCCTGACTAGGTGTTCATTACTGCTCTAAGGTGTCCTGACTAGGTGTCCATTACTGCTCTAAGGTGTCCTGACTAGGTGTTCATTACTGCTCTAAGGTGTCCTGACTAGGTGTCCATTACTGCTCTAAGGTGTCCTGACTAGGTGTTCATTACTGCTCTAAGGTGTCCTGACTAGGTGTTCATTACTGCTCTAAGGTGTCCTGACTAGTCCAGGGACCTACAACAGAGACATATCATTACTGCTCTAAGGTGTCCTGACTAGGTGTTCATTACTGCTCTAAGGTGTCCTGACTAGTCCAGGGACCTACAACAGAGACGTATCTGAGCTATGCCAGATCATAATAGACTGTTGAAATGATATTATTTCAGTGTAGATGAGGGAAGGGCAGGTTAAAGGTTAAATTAGAAACATCACAGCCAGACAAGCCAGTGTGTGAATTAAATGGATTTGCATATGAAATGGAGTGGAACTTCCTGGTCTGTAAGGTAAGTGACTTTAATGTGTCAAGCAGATGACTCGTTCTCTTAGCCATTTACGAAACGTAGCAACGTTTAAGACATGTTAAAATGTTAACAACATACCAAAAAATAGTTTGAATTAATGTTTTCATTTTATTATGTAAACTAAACTTGTTTAATAAACAGCAAAATGGCAGCGGAAATCAGCCTTGTTTGCATAGCAATGATGAAAAGAATGTAAATTAGGCTGCAAAATTCTAATCATTAGGTCATCACACCGTTGATATAGCAACGGACGCTAATAGTTTATCGAATCCCATTGTGACGTAGAGGGGGACACTATTTGGCCGGGGGACATTATTTGGCACTACAGGCCCTTAAGTTTATTACTGCGTTTATTACTGCTGAGGGTTCTAGAACTCACCATTGGGCCCTTAGGTTTATTACTGCTGATGGTTCTAGAACTCACCATTGGGCCCTTAGGTTTATTACTGCTGATGGTTCTAGAACTCACCATTGGGCCCTTAGGTTTATTACTGCTGATGGTTCTAGAACTCACCATTGGGCACTTAGGTTTATTACTGCTGATGGTTCTAGAACTCACCATTGTGTTTCGTATCAAAAAGTGGGTTGGGCCTCTTTGTATGCAAAGAGAGCATTTTCTTGTGTTTATCTACAAAGCACTCATGTAGAAACTTCCTATGTATCTATAATCATGAATTACATTTAGACCAACAGAATGACCGAACCTGGTCTCAGGCTTGGATAACCCTGGGGCTCCTTCGGTCTCAACAGAGTTGGGTAAAAAGCTGATTTTAGGTTTTTTGCACCCTTCATATGGAACAACTTCCCAGAGCTCTCTGATATGAGATGTTCTGTTCCACAGAGGGCCAGTGTGGTGGTTCTTATCCACAGAGGGCCAGTGTGGTGGTTCTTATCCACAGAGGGCCGGTGTGGTGGTTCTTATCCACAGAGGGCCAGTGTGGTGGTTCTTATCCACAGAGGGCCAGTGTGGTGGTTCTTATCCACAGAGGGCCGGTGTGGTGGTTCTTATCCACAGAGGGCCAGTGTGGTGGTTCTTATCCACAGAGGGCCAGTGTGGTGGTTCTTATCCACAGAGGGCCAGTGTGGTGGTTCTTATCCACAGAGGGCCGGTGTGGTGGTTCTTATCCACAGAGGGGAGGTGTGGTGGTTCTTATCCACAGAGGGCCTGTGTGGTGGTTCTTATCCACAGAGGGCCGGTGTGGTGGTTCTTATCCACAGAGGGGAGGTGTGGTGGTTCTTATCCACAGAGGGCCAGTGTGGTGGTTCTTATCCACAGAGGGCCGGTGTGGTGGTTCTTATCCACAGAGGGGAGGTGTGGTGGTTCTTATCCACAGAGGGCCTGTGTGGTGGTTCTTATCCACAGAGGGCCAGTGCAGTCGTAGATTTTTGTTCTAACCAATCAGTAAGAACTAATCAAGTCTTGATTGAAGTCTATGATTGGTTTATAAGTTGAATCGGGTGTGTACTGGTTGATCTCTGCGGATGTGATTGGACTTGTGATGAGTGCTACTTCCATGACTAATAGTAATAAATGATTTCAGTAACTTCAGGGGACGGTGATTATCATTCAAGATCACATAACAAAAATGTCTGTTCTTAACAGTTGGATTTTTTTATTGATTATATTTAAAAATGTATTATTTAATGGGTAATGTTTTTAACAGTTGGATTTTAACATTTTTTAATTGATTATATTTAAAAATGTATTATTTAATGGGTATGGCTATTAAACCCAGTCTGGACATTTCACATATTTTATTTATAAAACTAAACGTGAACGATTCCTCTTTAATTTTAGCTCCACTTTCTTTCAGGAACATTAGGACTGTATATGTTAGAAATGTCTACGTTTAGATTTGTGTTTTGCTTAATGTACAACTTAACCTATATTATTGGTTCTGATGGGAACTGTGACAGTTGAACTAAAGCTCGTGGGGCATTTATAAATGAGGCTATATTTAAACAATAAGGCCCTGGGGGGGGCAATATTCCACGGCTGTGGGCTGTTCTTAAGCACGACGCAACGCAGAGTGCCTGGATACAGCCCTTAGCCGTGGAATATTGGCCATATACCACAAACAGCCGAGGTGCCTTATTGTTATTACAAACTGGTTACCAACTTAATTAGAGCAGTAAAATGTATGTTTTGTCATACCCATGGTATACCACGGCTTTCAGCCAATCAGCATTCAAGGCTCCAACCTCCCAGTTTATAATCTCCAATAAAGAATGGCTAGAGGCCGATATATCACTAGTTTCACCGTTTTAAAAACCGCAAGGACCAATCGCAGAATCGTTCAGTAAAGAACAACATTCATGTGTAGAACATCAATAGCATCCCCCTTAAAAACAACACAGTTCACCAACTGCAGAGTTCCTGCCCCCTGTTTTTAAGACAATACTCACTGGTGTTAATCAGATCTTCTGTCTCCTCCTCCTCCTCCCCTCCTCCTCCTTCTTCTTCTTCCTCCTCATCATCATCCTCTTTCGCTCCCAAAACGTCTTC
This sequence comes from Oncorhynchus gorbuscha, assembly GCF_021184085.1. Taxonomy (NCBI): domain Eukaryota; kingdom Metazoa; phylum Chordata; class Actinopteri; order Salmoniformes; family Salmonidae; genus Oncorhynchus; species Oncorhynchus gorbuscha. The sequence goes on from NC_060190.1 coordinate 2,336,550, forward strand.
CTTCTCCTCTTTTATTGAGATAGCATCCTCTTCCTCTTTCACTCCAAAATGTTCTCTCTCTTCTTTCAGTATAACATCCTCCTCCTCTTTTTTCAATGTGATATCTTCCTCTTCCTCCCTTTTCATTATCGAAGCTTCTACCTCCTCTTCTTCCACTGTGACAGCCTCATCTTCCTCCTTTTTAATTCTGAAAGCTTCTACCTCCTCCTCTTCCACTGTGACAGCCTCCTCTTCCTCCTTTTTAATTCTGAAAGCTTCTACCTCCTCCTCTTCCTCTTCCTCTTTCACTCCAAATTGTTCTTTCTCTTCTTTCACTGTAACATCCTCCTCCTCTTTTTTCAATGTGATATCTTCCTCTTCCTCCTTTTTCATTCTGAAAGCTTCTACCTCCTCTTCTTCCACTATGACAGCCTCTATCCCCTCTTCTGACCCAAAATGTTCTTTCTCTTCTTTCACTGCAACATCCTCCTCTTCCTCCTTTTTAATTCTGAAAACGTCTTCATCTCCTTTCACTGTAACACCCTCATCTTCTTCTTTCACGACAATGTTCAGCCCCAGAACTTCGGTCTCCGTGCAACAGACCTCCTCTTCTTTAGCAGATGGGGAATAATTTAATGAGCTCATGGTCGGAGATATCAGTTAGCTAGTTAGCATTAGCGACTATCCTAGTGCTAGGCTCAGTATCAATCTTAACAGGTTTGCAAATGTATTGAGCAAATTAGGTCAAACTTAACCAGTAGATACGTAAACAGACGCGTGTTTAAAACAGTAAGATTAGTTAATGTTCACAAAAATGGCCTATGACCGTCAATGTTTCGGTTTATTGTTGGCTATCAAGCTACTGAGGTGGTTGAAAGAATAGCTTTGTTGACCGCTGCGAAACAGGCAAGAAGACCTAAGTGCGTCCGGGTCAAAGGTTTTTGGAATCCTTTAGGATAAGAGTCCCATCCTGTTTACTTTGAAAAGGAATAATTATGGCGAAAATTATGGGAAATGTGCATAAATATGGATATTTTTTGTACTATCTGTCATTAAAAGACTAATCAGTGTTGATTTCGAGACCGACTCAAGACCAAGACTGGGAGGGGGGGGGGGGGGGGGGGGGGGGGGCGAGACAGAGTCAAGACCAGAAAAATGTGAGTCCAATTCAGGACCATGATTGTAATTTTGTCAAATCGCCGCCATAATAAAGAGTCCAAAATGTTCAGTGTTTCTGTGTTCATATTTCAGAACAACATTAATTATTTAGACGTTCAGAATTGTGAAAAAAAGAAGCAAATAGAGCCGCTTTACAAATGATTGCTAACTGAAACACAGTGGCGAACAACGAGGGCCTTTCCCGCTTTCAAAGAAAGGCTACGGATTTATAAAATACAATTAAAAATTATTATTATATTATTCTTTTCAATGATGTTCTGATTCTTCAGTTTTTTGTTAAAAAGGAAAGCGTTAACACTGAAGAGAAAAAATATTCAATCAGGATTTTCTTTGGTGGTCACTGGGGAGATAAATCTAGCTAGCGAAGTCAGCCATTGGCTAGGCTTTATTCAACAGAATAACATGGTCTATATTACCCTATCAGGACAGCTTATTCAACATGATAACATGGTCTATATGACCCTATCAGGACAGCTTATTCAATATAATAACATGGTCTATATTACCCTATCAGGACAGCTTATTCAATATAATAACATGGTCTATATTACCCTATCAGGACAGCTTATTCAACATAATAACATGGTCTATATTACCCTATCAGGACAGCTTATTCAACATAATAACATGGTCTATATTACCCTATCAGGACAGCTTATTCAACATAATAACATGGTCTATATTACCCTATCAGGACAGCTTATTCAACATAATAACATGGTCTATATTACCCTATCAGGACAGCTTATTCAACATAATAACATGGTCTATATTACCCTATCAGGACAGCTTATTCAACATAATAACATGGTCTATATTACCCTATCAGGACAGCTTATTCAACATAATAACATGGTCTATATTACCCTATCAGGACAGCTTATTCAACATAATAACATGGTCTATATTACCCTATCAGGACAGCTTATTCAACATAATAACATGGTCTATATTACCCTATCAGGACAGCTTATTCAACATAATAACATGGTCTATATTACCCTATCAGGACAGCTTATTCAACATAATAACATGGTCTATATTACCCTATCAGGACAGCTTATTCAACATAATAACATGGTCTATATTACCCTATCAGGACAGCTTATTCAACATAATAACATGGTCTATATTACCCTATCAGGACAGCTTATTCAACATAATAACATGGTCTATATTACCCTATCAGGACAGCTTATTCAACATAATAACATGGTCTATATTACCCTATCAGGACAGCTTATTCAACATAATAACATGGTCTATATTACCCTATCAGGACAGCTTATTCAACATAATAACATGGTCTATATTACCCTATCAGGACAGCTTATTCAACATAATAACATGGTCTATATTACCCTATCAGGACAGCTTATTCAACATAATAACATGGTCTATATTACCCTATCAGGACAGCTTATTCAACATAATAACATGGTCTATATTACCCTATCAGGACAGCTTATTCAACATAATAACATGGTCTATATTACCCTATCAGGACAGCTTATTCAACATAATAACATGGTCTATATTACCCTATCAGGACAGCTTATTCAACATAATAACATGGTCTATATTACCCTATCAGGACAGCTTATTCAACATAATAACATGGTCTATATTACCCTATCAGGACAGCTTATTCAACATAATAACATGGTCTATATTACCCTATCAGGACAGCTTATTCAACATAATAACATGGTCTATATTACCCTATCAGGACAGCTTATTCAACATAATAACATGGTCTATATTACCCTATCAGGACAGCTTATTCAACATAATAACATGGTCTATATTACCCTATCAGGACAGCTTATTCAACATAATAACATGGTCTATATTACCCTATCAGGACAGCTTATTCAACATAATAACATGGTCTATATTACCCTATCAGGACAGCTTATTCAACATAATAACATGGTTATTCTATATGGTCTATATTACCCTATCAGGACAGCTTATTCAACATAATAACATGGTCAACATAATATTATATTACCCTATCAGGACAGCTTATTCAACATAATAACATGGTCTATATTACCCTATCAGGACAGCTTATTCAACATAATAACATGGTCTATATTACCCTATCAGGACAGCTTATTCAACATAATAACATGGTCTATATTACCTATATTACCCTATCAGGACAGCTTATTCAACATAATAACATGGTCTATATTACCCTATCAGGACAGCTTATTCAATATAATAACATGGCCTATATTACCCTATCAGGACAGCTTATTCAACATAATAACATGGTCTATATTATTCCCTATCAGGACAGCTTATTCAATATAATAACATGGTCTATATTACCCTATCAGGACAGCTTATTCAATATAATAACATGGTCTATATTACCCTATCAGGACAGCTTATTCAACATAATAACATGGTCTATATTACCCTATCAGGACAGCTTATTCAATATAATAACATGGCCTATATTACCCTATCAGGACAGCTTATTCAACATAATAACATGGTCTATATTACCCTATCAGGACAGCTTATTCAATATAATAACATGGTCTATATTACCCTATCAGGACAGCTTATTCAATATAATAACATGGTCTATATTACCCTATCAGAACAGCTTATTCAACATAATAACATGGTCTATATTACCCTATCAGGACAGCTTATTCAATATAATAACATGGTCTACAGCTGTGGTTCCCAAACTTTTTATAGTCCCGTACACCTTCAAACATTCAACCTCCAGCTCTAGTGTAACAGTATAACTTCAGTTCGTCACTCTCCTCGCCCCAACCTGGGCTCGAACCAGGGACCCTCTGCACACATCAACATCAGTCACCCTCGAAGCATCGTTACCCAGCGCTCCACAAAAGCCACGAAACCCTTGCCGAGCAAGTGTCCAAAACGTCTTTCAAGCTGTCAGGCATTCCCTTGACAGCAAGAGCCTCTCGGTGGATGCTGCAGTGGACCCAAGTGGCGTTGGGAGCAACCTCTTGCACGTGTTACAACTCCATTATCTCTCCCTGTCATGGCTTTTGCGCCATCAGTACAGATACCAACACATCTTGACCACCAAAGTCAAATCAAATCAAATGTATTTATATAGCCCTTAGTACATCAGCTGATATCTCAAAGTGCTGTACAGAAACCCAGCCTAAAACCCCTAAACAGCAAGCAATGCAGGTGTAGAAACACGGTGGCTAGGAAAAACTCCCTTTTCTCTATTCAAACTGGTTGAATGAGTCCTCTTCTCTATTCAAACTGGTTGAATGAGTCCTTTTCTCTATTCAAACTGGCTGAATGGGTCCTTTTCTCTATTCAAACTGGTTGAATGAGTCCTTTTCTCTATTCAAACTGGTTGAATGAGTCCTTTTCTCTATTCAAACTGGTTGAATGAGTCCTTTTCTCTATTCAAACTGGCTGAATGAGTCATTTTCTCTATTCAAACTGGTTGAATGAGTCCCTTTCTCTAGTCAAACTGGCTGAATGAGTCCTGTTCTCTATTCAAACTGGTTGAATGAGTCCTTTTCTCTATTTAAACTGGTTGAATGAGTCCTTTTCTCTATTCAAACTGGTTGAATGAGTCCTTTTCTCTATTTAAACTGGTTGAATGAGTCCTTTTCTCTATTCAAACTGGTTGAATGAGTCCTTTTCTCTATTCAAACTGGTTGAATGAGTCCTTTTCTCTATTTAAACTGGTTGAATGAGTCCTTTTCTCTATTCAAACTGGTTGAATGAGTCCTTTTCTCTATTCAAACTGGCTGAATGAGTCCTTTTCTCTATTCAAACTGGCTGAATGAGTCTTTTCTCTATTCAAACTGGTTGAATGAGTCCTTTCTCTATTCAAACTGGTTGAATGAGTGATTTTTCTCTATTCAAACTAGTTGAATGAGTCCTTATCTCTATTCAAACTGGTTGAATGAGTCCTTTTCTCTATTCAAACTGGTTGAATGAGTCCTTTTCTCTATTCAAACTGGTTGAATGAGTGATTTTTCTCTATTCAAACTGGTTGAATGAGTCCTTTTCTCTATTCAAACTGGCTGAATGAGTCCTTTTCTCTATTCAAACTGGCTGAATGAGTCCTTTTCTCTATTCAAACTGGCTGAATGAGTCCTTTTCTCTATTCAAACTGGCTGAATGAGTCCTTTTCTCTATTCAAACTGGCTGAATGAGTCCTTTTCTCTATTCAAACTGGTTGAATGAGTGATTTTTCTATTCAAACTGGTTGAATGAGTCCTTTTCTCTATTCAAACTGGTTGAATGAGTGATTTTTCTCTATTCAAACTGGTTGAATGAGTCCTTTTCTCTATTCAAACTGGTTGAATGAGTCCTTTTCTCTATTCAAACTGGTTGAATGAGTGATTGTTATATTGCAGGTACCTGCAGCTCCACCACAGGTGAGTTCAATTCCAAAGTAAAGGAGAATCACCTGCTTGAAATCTAATTATTTTTTCACTACTTCTAGAAGGTGCCACTCATATTTTCTTGGCCATTTTAGGATGTCTTTGTGTAATAAGCCGACACTTGATAAATTATTCCGGTTTTGTTCGACTACAAACCGGAGACACACTTATGTGGACACTAAAATATGTTTTCAATTGAACAGTTTTCTGGAAGAAATGGTGTATTATTTGAAAAAAGTGCAATGGTGCCAATATTTTCCGGCTACAACTGTATATACAAAAGTATGTGGACACCCCTTCAAATTTAGCGTATTTTGCTATTGCAGCCAAACCCATTGCTGGCAGGTGTATAAAATCAAGCACACAGCCATGCAATCTCCATAGACAAACATGAGCGGCAGAATGGCCTTTTACTGAAGAGCTCAGTGAGTTTCAACGTGGCACCCGTCATACGATGTTCACCTTTCCAACAAGTCAGTTCGTCAAATTTCTTCCCCTGCTAGAGTTGCCCCCCCAGTCAACAGAAAGTGCTGTTCTCGTGAAGTTGGAAAAAGTCTAGGAGCAACAACGGCTCAGCTACGAAGTGGTAGGACACACAAGTCTAGGAGCAACAACGGCTCAGCTACGAAGTGGTAGGACACACAAGTCTAGGAGCAACAATGGCTCAGCTACGAAGTGGTAGGACACACAAGTCTAGGAGCAACAACGGCTCAGCTACGAAGTGGTAGGACACACAAGTCTAGGAGCAACAACGGCTCAGCTACAAAGTGGTAGGACACACAAGTCTAGGAGCAACAACGGCTCAGCTACGAAGTGGTAGGACACACAAGTCTAGGAGCAACAACGGCTCAGCTACGAAGTGGTAGGACACACAAGTCTAGGAGCAACAACGGCTCAGCTACGAAGTGGTAGGACACACATGCTCACAGGACGGGACTGCCGAGTGGTGAAGCGAGTTCCAAACTGCGTCTGGAAGCAACATCATCAGCAAAATAACTATTCGTCTGGAGCTTCATGACCCGAGCAGAGTGTCGTGGAAATTCTAATCAAGTTAAGAGAGAATTTGTCATTTCTATTGCAATAATGGAGCTGGTCAACGACCAACCCTAAAGGCAAAGTTTATCACTACGACAAAAGATAAACTGTGAAACCCCAAGTCTAGTTTAATGTATCTGATAAAACTATTATATCACAGCTGAAGAGGAGATCAGGCAACATATCAAGGAGCTGTGTCTCGGGCTCCACTCCATCCACAGTGACTGACGGACAAGACTCAGTCCAGAACTCTATATTTAATGCTCCACTCCATCCACAGCGACTGATGGACAAGACTCTGTCCAGGACTCTATATTTAATGCTCCACTCCATCCACAGCGACTGATGGACAAGACTCTATCCAGGACTCTATATTTAATGCTCCACTCCATCCACAGCGACTGATGGACAAGACTCTGTCCAGGACTCTATATTTAATGTTCCACTCCATCCACAGCGACTGATGGACAAGACTCTGTCAGGGACTCTATATTTAATGCTCCACTCCATCCACAGCGACTGATGGACAAGACTCTGTCCAGGACTCTATATTTAATGCTCCACTCCATCCACAGCGACTGATGGACAAGACTCTATCCAGGACTCTATATTTAATGCTCCACTCCATCCACAGCGACTGATGGACAAGACTCTGTCCAGGACTCTATATTTAATGCTCCACTCCATCCACAGCGACTGATGGACAAGACTCTGTCCAGGACTCTATATTTAATGTTCCACTCCATCCACAGCGACTGATGGACAAGACTCTGTCAGGGACTCTATATTTAATGCTCCACTCCATCCACAGCGACTGATGGACAAGACTCTGTCCAGGACTCTATATTTAATGCTCCACTCCATCCACAGCGACTGATGGACAAGACTCTATCCAGGACTCTATATTTAATGCTCCACTCCATCCACAGCGACTGATGGACAAGACTCTGTCCAGGACTCTATATTTAATGCTCCACTCCATCCACAGCGACTGATGGACAAGACTCTGTCCAGGACTCTATATTTAATGCTCCACTCCATCCACAGCGACTGATGGACAAGACTCTATCCAGGACTCTATATTTAATGCTCCACTCCATCCACAGCGACTGATGGACAAGACTCTATCCAGGACTCTATATTTAATGCTCCACTCCATCCACAGCTCTATATTTAATGACTGATGGACAAGACTCTATCCAGGACTCTATATTTAATGCTCCACTCCATCCACAGCGACTGATGGACAAGACTCTATCCAGGACTCTATATTTAATGCTCCACTCCATCCACAGCGACTGATGGACAAGACTCTATCCAGGACTCTATATTTAATGCTCCACTCCATCCACAGCGACTGATGGACAAGACTCTGTCCAGGACTCTATATTTAATGTTCCCCTCCATCCACAGCGACTGATGGACAAGACTCTATCCAGGACTCTATATTTAATGCTCCACTCCATCCACAGCGACTGATGGACAAGACTCTATCCAGGACTCTATATTTAATGCTCCACTCCATCCACAGCGACTGATGGACAAGACTCTATCCAGGACTCTATATTTAATGCTCCACTCCATCCACAGCGACTGATGGACAAGACTCTGTCCAGGACTCTATATTTAATGCTCCACTCCATCCACAGCGACTGATGGACAAGACTCTATCCAGGACTCTATATTTAATGCTCCACTCCATCCACAGCGACTGATGGACAAGACTCTGTCCAGGACTCTATATTTAATGCTCCACTCCATCCACAGCGACTGATGGACAAGACTCTATCCAGGACTCTATATTTAATGCTCCACTCCATCCACAGCGACTGATGGACAAGACTCTATCCAGGACTCTATATTTAATGCTCCACTCCATCCACAGCGACTGATGGACAAGACTCTATCCAGGACTCTATATTTAATGTTCCACTCCATCCACAGCGACTGATGGACAAGACTCTATCCAGGACTCTATATTTAATGTTCCACTCCATCCACAGCGACTGATGGACAAGACTCTATCCAGGACTCTATATTTAATGCTCCACTCCATCCACAGCGACTGATGGACAAGACTCTATCCAGGACTCTATATTTAATGCTCCACTCCATCCACAGCGACTGATGGACAAGACTCTATCCAGGACTCTATATTTAATGCTCCACTCCATCCACAGAGACCGTATACTTAAAAACAGAGGTACTCTGTATTCAATTAAAGTATTGAAATTATAACAAATATTTAAAATATATATTTTTATTAGGTTTTATTGAAGTTGTCATTAACAAAAACACATTCTCAGTCAAGAACATAAAGAACATAGCTTCTTCTTTATCTCATGCTTTTTCAGGCCCCCTGATTGGGTAAAACTCTTTCCACAATGGGAGCATTTGAAAGGCTTCTCTCCAGTGTGCATTCTCTTATGTCTTTTCAGTTTTGCTGATTGGGAAAAACTCTTTCCACAATGGGAGCATTGGTAGGGCATTTCTCCTGTGTGCATTCTCTCATGTCTTTTCAGGCTCACTAGATGGGTAAAACTCTTTCCACAATGTGAGCATTGGAAAGGCTTTTCTCCTGTGTGTGTCCTCTCATGCTCCTTCATGTTTGCAGACGACCTAAAACTTCTTCCACAATGGGAACATTGATAAGGCTTCTCTCCAGAGTGTACTCTCTCATGCCTTTTCAGGGACCTTAACTGGGTAAAACTCTTGCCACACAGAGAACATTGATAAGGCTTTTCTCCTGTGTGTATTCTCTCATGTCTTTTCAGGTTAACTAACACGGTAAAACTCTTTTCGCATTGGGAACATTGGTAAGGCTTTTCTCCTGTGTGTATTCTCTCATGTCTTTTCAGGTTAGTTAACACGGTAAAACTCTTTCCACACTGGGAACATTGGAAAGGCTTTTCTCCTGTGTGTGTCCTCTCATGCTCTTTTAGATTCCGTAACTTAGTAAAACTCTTTCCACAGTGGGAGCAGTGGTGTGGTCTCGCTGGTTTGGGCGTCTCTGGGTCTGGTTCCCCTGAAGGACTGTTCCTGCTGTCAGAGTGGGTGTCTGGTCTTTCTCCTGCTAAAGACAAAAAATAGCATTTAATTAACTACTAATCAGAGACCAGAATGAAACCAGCACATGATAAAACTGTCTACCTATGAGGTTTAAACCAGAAATGATTCCTCATTTAAAGAAAAACTTGGTGGCTACTATAATAATAATAATGTAGAGCTTCAAGTATAATCTGCTTTCATGGAATGAGCAGAGCTCTATAATAATAGATAATGTCATGTTGAGGCTGAACAGAGCTCTATAATAACAGATAATGTCATGTTTATAGGCTGAGCAGAGCTCTATGATAATAGATAATGTCATGTTTATAGGCTGAGCAGAGCTCTATAATAACAGATAATGTCATGTTTATAGGCTGAGCAGAGCTCTATGATAATAGATAATGTCATGTTGAGGCTGAACAGAGCTCTATAATAACAGATAATGTCATGTTTATAGGCTGAGCAGAGCTCTATGATAATAGATAATGTCATGTTGAGGCTGAACAGAGCTCTATAATAACAGATAATGTCATGTTTATAGGCTGAACAGAGCTCTATAATAATAGATAATGTCATGTTGAGGCTGAACAGAGCTCTATAATAAAGATAATGTCATGTTTATATAAGAGCTCTATGATAATGTAATGTCATGTTTATAGGCTGAGCAGAGCTCTATAATAACAGATAATGTCATGTTGAGGCTGAGCAGAGCTCTATGATAATAGATAATGTCATGTTGGACATAGGAATGAGGATGATGCAGAATGCTCTGATAATAGATAATGTCATGTTGAGGCTGAACAGAGCTCTATAATAATAGATAATGTCATAAGGCTTCTCAGAGCTCTATGATAATAGATAATGTCATGTTTAAGGCTGAGGTTTAGATGGAAGATAGGCTACATTTCCATATGCACTTGAAACACCAGTGAATTAAAACATGAACGGAGAGCTATAATAGACAGAAATGTCATGTCATAGGCTTACGCTGCGAGATCAGGCTCTAAATGATAATAGATAATGTCATGTCTGTAGGCTGAGCAGAGCTCTATAATAATAGATAATGTCATGTTTATAGGCTGAACAGGGCTCTATAATAATAGATAATGTCATGTTTACAGGCTGAACAGGGCTCTATAATAATGGATAATGAGGACTACAGTATTTTGGTCAATGTCATAGGATGCATTGACCCATTGTTAACGGCCCTCTGTTTGATGGTGATACACTATCTGACAGTGTAGCGTTAACCATTTCTACAGTACAGAACTACATATTCAAGTATATTACTTCAGTAAAACCACACAATAGTTTAACAACTGCATAGTTTGTACTTCTGGTTTTGAGATGGTACTCACTGGTGTTAATTATATCTCCAATCTCTTCCTCCTCCTCCTCCCATGTGACAGTAATCTCCCCCTCCTCCTTCACTCCAAAGACGGCATCCTCCTCCTCTTTCACTGTGACAGTCAATTCCTCCTCTTTCACTCCCAAAGCGGCACTGTCTTGTTTCTCTTCCTCCACAGTAACATCCACCTCCTCTTCTTCCTCCTCTTCTTTCACTCCAACAGCTACACCCTCTACTTCTTGTTTAACAGTAACAGTCTCATCCTCTACTTCTTGTTTAACTGTAACAGCCTCCTCTTCCTTCTCCTCTTTCACGGGGGCTTCTTTCTCCTCTTCTTTAGCAGGGAGGGTGTAGCTTGGTGAGCTCATGGTCGAGGATGTTAGCGAGGTAACGTTAGCTAGCTATCATTAATTAGCTTCTAGGCTACTGGTAATTTAACCACCCATCTAGATGGCTAACAAAAACATAAATATAGAAATGAAGGGTAACCAGATACGACATAAATGTGTTTTTAAACTAACTGAAACGTCTAAAGCGCTTTAATGTATCTGTTTTATGTAGGTTCCGAGGTGATTGAATCAGTAGCCATGTTGTTGAAGAAGCGTTCCGTCCACTAGATTATACGTCACATTAGCAACATCTCATTAAATGCGGATATCGCATAACTGGAGTTGGTAACGCAGTTGCTGAAAATGTTTATTTTCATTTTATTAATTAAATAATCATTGATATGAAGACATACAAAGGAAACTGTGTTGAAGGCAATTTCTTATAGATTCATTTTATTTTTTACTTAGATAAAAATATCAGTCATCACATTTTCATACACCTTTAGCTTGATGACCACTGCACAAATTAAGCAATTGAAACAACTTAAATTCAAGAGTTCTCAAGGTATATATATATATACACACACACAAATATATATATATCAAATCCAATACATTTTGCAAAATCCAAATCATATATCATATCAAATTAATTTACAATATCAAATCAAAGAGGTTTGAATGTTAGAATCAACTAAATGCAAATTCTATTCAGCTGGGTTTTTCTTTTCATTTTACATTTTGAAAATATTGAAATCATATTCTGAACAACATTGAAGGGTTTATACTCAAAGTATATTGGCTAAAGGTTTGGTTCCTAAATTCTAAGACACTTCACGGAACGCCAAATACAGGTTTAGTTCCTAAATTCTAAGACACTTCACGGAACGCCAAATACAGGTTTGCTTCCTAAATTCTAAGACACTTCACGGAACGCCAAATACAGGTTCTTCCTAAATTCTAAGACACTTCACGGAACGCCAAATACAGGTTTGCTTCCTAAATTCTAAGACACTTCAATTCTAAATACAGGTTTGCTTCCTAAATTCAAGACACTTCACGGAACGCCAAATACAGGTTTGGTTCCTAAATTCTAAGACACTTCACGGAACGCCAAATACAGGTTTGCTTCCTAAATTCTAAGACACTTCACGGAACGCCAAATACAGGTTTGCTTCCTAAATTCTAAGACACTTCACGGAACGCCAAATACAGGTTTGCTTCCTAAATTCTAAGACACTTCACGGAACGCCAAATACAGGTTGGTTCCTAAATTCTAAGACACTTCACGGAACGCCAAATACAGGTTTGGTTCCTAAATTCTAAGACACTTCACGGAACGCCAAATACAGGTTTGCTTCCTAAATTCTAAGACACTTCACGGAACGCCAAATACAGGTTTGCTTCCTAAATTCTAAGACACTTCACGGAACGCCAAATACAGGTTTGCTTCCTAAATTCTAAGACACTTCACGGAACGCCAAATACAGGTTTGCTTCCTAAATTCTAAGACACTTCACGGAACGCCAAATACAGGTTTGCTTCCTAAATTCTAAGACACTTCACGGAACGCCAAATACAGGTTTGCTTCCTAAATTCTAAGACACTTCACGGAACGTTCCTAAATTCTAAGACACTTCACGGAACCAAATACAGGTTTGCTTCCTAAATTCTAAGACACTTCACGGAACGCCAAATACAGGTTTGCTTCCTAAATTCTAAGACACTTCACGGAACGCCAAATACAGGTTTAGTTCCTAAATTCTAAGACACTTCACGGAACGCCAAATACAGGTTTGCTTCCTAAATTCTAAGACACTTCACGGAACGCCAAATACAGGTTTAGTTCCTAAATTCTAAGACACTTCACGGAACGCCAAATACAGGTTTGCTTCCTAAATTCTAAGACACTTCACGGAACACCAAATACAGGTTTAGTTCCATACACTTTTCTATCGATGATATCAGAGGTTGTTGTTACTTCACTGTCCTAATTAGTGTAGTGACGTCAATCTTACCAACAACCCTCAATGCTATTCTCATAGAGATAGATAAGAGAACTCTAGTGGCCAAAAGAGCATGGGCTATTCTCATAGAGATAGATAGAGAACTCTAGTGGCCAAAACTCTGTTTTAGCATGGGCTATTCTCATAGAGATAGATAGAGGACTCTAGTGGCCAAAACTCTGTTTTAGCATGGGCTATTCTCATAGAGATAGATAGAGAACTCTAGTGGCCAAAACTCTGTTTTAGCATGGGCTATTCTCATAGAGATAGATAGAGAACTCTAGTGGCCAAAACTCTGTTTTAGCATGGGCTATTCTCATAGAGATAGATAGAGGACTCTAGTGGCCAAAACTCTGTTTTAGCATGGGCTATTCTCATAAAGATAGATAGAGGACTCTAGTGGCCAAAAGTCTGTTTTAGCATGGGCTATTCTCATAGAGATAGATAGAGGACTCTAGTGGCCAAAACTCTGTTTTAGCATGGGCTATTCTCATAGAGATAGATAGAGGACTCTAGTGGCCAAAACTCTGTTTTAGCATGGGCTATTCTCATAGAGATAGATAGAGGACTCTAGTGGCCAAAACTCTGTTTTAGCATGGGCTATTCTCATAGAGATAGATAGAGAACTCTAGTGGCCAAAACTCTGTTTTAGCATGGGCTATTCTCATAGAGATAGATAGAGAACTCTAGTGGCCAAAACTCTGTTTTAGCATGGGCTATTCTCATAGAGATAGATAGAGGACTCTAGTGGCCAAAAGTCTGTTTTAGCATGGGCTATTCTCATAGAGATAGATAGAGGACTCTAGTGGCCAAAAGTCTGTTTTAGCATGGGCTATTCTCATAGAGATAGATAGAGGACTCTAGTGGCCAAAACTCTGTTTTAGCATGGGCTATTCTCATAGAGATAGATAGAGAACTCTAGTGGCCAAAACTCTGTTTTAGCATGGGCTATTCTCATAGAGATAGATAGAGGACTCTAGTGGCCAAAACTCTGTTTTAGCATGGGCTATTCTCATAGAGATAGATAGAGGACTCTAGTGGCCAAAACTCTGTTTTAGCATGGGCTATTCTCATAGAGATAGATAGAGAACTCTAGTGGCCAAAAGTCTGTTTTAACATGGGCTATTCTCATAGAGATAGATAGAGGACTCTAGTGGCCAAAAGTTTGTTTTAGCATTGGCTATTCTCATAGAGATAGATAGAGGACTCTAGTGGCCAAAAGTCTGTTTTAGCATTGGCTATTCTCATAGAGATTGTCTGTTTTAGCATGGGCAGCGCCATTGTCATTGAGGACTTTCACCATTTTGAAGTAGTCAAGTGGATGGGACTTCCTAATGGTTAAGGAAGGACCACATGATTCCATCCAGGTCATCAAGAGGGATCAGCCAATGAATTATACTTCCTTACTGCCAGTGTACCTGTTCAAACCCTCTAGGGGGGCAGTATGTACCCTTTCAGTTTGTTTACCAAGTCATAGAAGTAGTGGATGACCAGGTGGCTGGTCTCAGACGATCCCGAATGTGGAGGTCCTGGGTTGGCATGGTTACACACGCGGTTGATTGGCCAGTTGGATGTACTGACAAATTCTCTAAAACAACATTGGAGGCGGCTTATGGTAGAGAAATGAACATGACATTTTCTGTAAAAACAGCTCTGGTGGACATTCCGGCAAGTCCGCATGCCAATTGCGCTTTTCCCTCAAAACTTGACACATCTGTGGCATTGTGTTGTGTGACAAAACTGCACATTTTAGAGTGGCCCTGTATTGTCCCTCAGCTCAAGCTGCACCAGTTTAATCAGCTTCTTGATATGACACACCTGTCAGGTGAATTGGATTATCTTGGCAAAGGATCAATTGCTCACAAACGGGGATGTAAACAAATTTGTGCACAAAATGTGAGAGAAATAAACTTTGTGTGCCGTATGGAAGATTTCTGGGATCTTTTATTTCAGCTCATGAAACATGGGACCAACACTTCACATATTACATATACATATAGTCTAATACATGTATCCTATACTGACTAGTCTATTACATGTATCCTATACTGACTAGTCTAATACATGTATCCTATACTGACTAGTCTATTACATGTATCCTATACTGACTAGTCTAATACATGTATCCTATACTGACTAGTCTAATACATGTATCCTATACTGACTAGTCTAATACATGTATCCTATACTGACTAGTCTAATACATGTATCCTATACTGACTAGTCTAATACATGTATCCTATACTGACTAGTCTATTACATGTATCCTATACTGACTAGTCTAATACATGTATCCTATACTGACTAGTCTAATACATGTATCCTATACTGACTAGTCTAATACATGTATCCTATACTGACTAGTCTAATACATGTATCCTATACTGACTAGTCTAATACATGTATCCTATACTGACTAGTCTAATACATGTATCCTATACTGACTAGTCTAATACATGTATCCTATACTGACTAGTCTAATACATGTATCCTATACTGACTAGTCTATTACATGTATCCTATACTGACTAGTCTATTTATCCATTAGGTCTAATACATGTATCCTATACTGACTAGTCTAATACATGTATCCTATACTGACTAGTCTAATACATGTATCCTATACTGACTAGTCTATTTATCTATTAGGTCTAATACATGTATCCTATACTGACTAGTCTAATACATGTATCCTATACTGACTAGTCTATTTATCTTTTAGGTCTAATACATGTATCCCATACTGACTAGTCTATTACATGTATCCTATACTGACTAGTCTATTACATGTATCCTATACTGACTAGTCTATTACATGTATCCTATACTGACTAGTCTAATACATGTATCCTATACTGACTAGTCTATTACATGTATCCTATACTGACTAGTCTAATACATGTATCCTATACTGACTAGTCTATTTATCTATTAGGTCTAATACATGTATCCTATACTGACTAGTCTATTACATGTATCCTATACTGACTAGTCTATTACATGTATCCTATACTGACTAGTCTAATACATGTATCCTATACTGACTAGTCTAATACATGTATCCTATACTGACTAGTCTAATACATGTATCCTATACTGACTGGTCTATTACATGTATCCTATACTGACTAGTCTAATACATGTATCCCATACTGACTAGTCTATTACATGTATCCTATACTGACTAGTCTAATACATGTATCCTATACTGACTAGTCTAATACATGTATCCTATACTGACTAGTCTATTACATGTATCCTATACTGACTAGTCTATTACATGTATCCTATACTGACTAGTCTAATACATGTATCCTATACTGACTAGTCTATTACATGTATCCTATACTGACTAGTCTATTACATGTATTACACTTCACATATTACAACTTTACATGTTGCGTTTATATTCTGGTTCAGTTCAATTCTTGGGCTATTATGAAAGTAAACCACAGGTGTCCATTAGGTGAAAGTAAACCACAGGTGTCCATTAGGTGAAAGTAAACCACAGGTGTCCATTAGGTGTCACCATAACCACAAAAGTACTTCCATAGGCATCTCTAAATAATTAGATATATTTCTTTCTCTCTAATCATAAATCAACCAAACAACATTTTCCAAACTTTTCAGCCTTGAAGTGTCCCCTTTTCAGCCTTGACGTGTCCCCTTTTCAGCCTTGACGTGTCCCCTTTTCAGCCTTGACGTGTCCCCTTTTCAGCCTTGACGTGTCCCATTTTCAGCCTTGACGTGTCCCCTTTTCAGCCTTGACGTGTCCCCTTTTCAGCCTTGACGTGTCCCCTTTTCAGCCTTGACGTGGTGTCCCCTTTTCAGCCTTGACGTGTCCCCTTTTCAGCCTTGAAGTGTCCCCTTTTCAGCCTTGACGTGTCCCCTTTTCAGCCTTGAAGTGTCCCCTTTTCAGCCTTGAAGTGTCCCCTTTTCAGCCTTGAAGTGTCCCCTTTTCAGCCTTGAAGTGTCCCCTTTTCAGCCTTGAAGTGTCCCCTTTTCAGCCTTGAAGTGTCCCCACTAGAGTGGAAGAATTGATAGCTTTACTGAAGTAAGACTCTTCGGCAGAGCGATCGTGAGATCACGTGTTTTGTGTTAAGGTGAGAGATTATCCTTTACTGAAGTAAGACTCTTCGGCAGAGCGATCGTGAGATCACGTGTTTTGTGTTAAGGTGAGAGATTATCCTTTACTGAAGTAAGACTCTTAGGCAGAGCGATCGTGAGATCACGTGTTTTGTGTTAAGGTGAGAGATTATCCTTTACTGAAGTAAGACTCTTCGGCAGAGCGATCGTGAGATCACGTGTTTTGTGTTAAGGTGAGAGATTATCCTTTACTGAAGTAAGACTCTTCGGCAGAGCGATCGTGAGATCACGTGTTTTGTGTTAAGGTGAGAGATTATCCTTTACTGAAGTAAGACTCTTAGGCAGAGCGATCGTGAGATCACGTGTTTTGTGTTAAGGTGAGAGATTATCCTTTACTGAAGTAAGACTCTTCGGCAGAGCGATCGTGAGATCACGTGTTTTGTGTTAAGGTGAGAGATTATCCTTTACTGAAGTAAGACTCTTCGGCAGAGCGATCGTGAGATCACGTGTTTTGTGTTAAGGTGAGAGATTATCCTTTACTGAAGTAAGACTCTTCGGCAGAGCGATCGTGAGATCACGTGTTTTGTGTTAAGGTGAGAGATTATCCTTTACTGAAATAAGACTCTTCGGCAGAGCGATCGTGAGATCACGTGTTTTGTGTTAAGGTGAGAGATTATCCTTTACTGAAGTAAGACTGAAGAAGAAGATCACACCTTCTTTCACACACGTGGACCGAAGTGGGAATGACTGACATGAAGCTCGACGAATCAGAGGTCAACTACACTGACAGTTACCGCCCCCCCCTGGAAGAACTGTAAAATACTTATGACTGACATGAAGCTCGACGAATCAGTGGTCAACTACACTGACAGTTACCGCCCCCCCTGGAAGAACTGTAAAATACTTATGACTGACATGAAGCTCGACGAATCAGTGGTCAACTACACTGACAGTTACCGACCCCCCTGGAAGAACTGTAAAATACTTATGACTGACATTATTCATTTGTCTTCCGGAACTGTCTACGTCCCAACGGGACAAGGTCTACGAGCGCTCTCTCTCTTTAAAAAAAAAAATCAGTCAGCAAGCGGCAAACGTGATGAACAGCATCTAGCATGAACAAAGACAAAAAAAAATCTCAGTCAAAAACACAAGTCGGAACACAGCCTCGCTATTCTCTCATGTGATTTCAGGTCCTCTGACCTGGAAAATGTCTTCCCACAATGAGAGCAGTGGTATGTCTTCTCCTGTGTCTTTGTGTGTTTTAATTCATGCTCTTTCAGTGTACCTAACTGGGTAAATCTCTTTTCACATTGGGAGCATTGGTAGGGCTTTTCTCCTGTGTGTATTCTCTCATGCGTTTTCAGGGCCCCTAACTGGTTAAAACTCTTTCCACACTGGGAGCATTGGTAGGGCTTCTCACCAGTGTGTGTTCTCTTATGTTCTTTCAGGTGCCCTAGCTGGGTAAATCTCTTTCCACAGTCTGAGCAGTGGTAAGGCTTTACTCCAGAGTGTATTCTCTCATGTATTTTCCGGTCCCATAACCGGGAAAAACTCTTTCCACACTGGGAGCAGTGGTGTGGTCTTGCTGGTTTGGCCGTCTCTGGGTCTGGTTCCCCCAATGGACTCTTCCTGCCGTCAGACTGAGAGTCTGGTCTCTCTTCTGCCAAAGACAAACAGAGTATTTGGTTAAACAGAGACGTGAATAAAACCTCTACTTGATTAAACTGTCTTCCGATGAAGTATAATCCCAACTAGACTGGAGGTATACCATATACAGGGCCTTGCTATATATATATACCATATACAGGGCCTTAATCCCAACTAGACTGGCGGTATACCATATACAGGGCCTTAATCCCAACTAGACTGGCAGTATACCATATACAAGGCCTTAATCCCAACTAGACTGGCGGTATACCATATACAAGGCCTTAATCCCAACTAGACTGGCGGTATACCATATACAAGGCCTTAATCCCAACTAGACTGGCGGTATACCATATACAGGGCCTTAATCCCAACTAGACTGGAGGTATACCATATACAGGGCCTTAATCCCAACTAGACTGGAGGTATACCATATACAGGGCCTTAATCCCAACTAGACCGGCGGTATACCATATACAGGGCCTTAATCCCAACTAGACTGGCGGTATACCATATACAGGGCCTTAATCCCAACTAGACTGGCGGTATACCATATACAGGGCCTTAATCCCAACTAAACCGGCGGTATACCATATACAGGGCCTTAATCCCAACTAGACTGGCGGTATACCATATACAGGGCCTTAATCCCAACTAAACCGGCGGTATACCATATACAGGGCCTTAATCCCAACTAGACTGGCGGTATACCATATACAGGGCCTTAATCCCAACTAGACTGGCGGTATACCATATACAGGGCCTTAATCCCAACTAAACCGGCGGTATACCATATACAGGGCCTTAATCCCAACTAGACTGGCGGTATACCATATACAGGGCCTTAATCCCAACTAGACTGGCGGTGTACCATATACAGGGCCTTAATCCCAACTAGACTGGCGGTATACCATATACAGGGCCTTAATCCCAACTAGACTGGCGGTATACCATATACAGGGCCTTAATCCCAACTAGACTGGCGGTATACCATATACAGGGCCTTAATCCCAACTAGACTGGCGGTGTACCATATACAGGGCCTTAATCCCAACTAAACCGGCGGTATACCATATACAGGGCCTTAATCCCAACTAGACTGGCGGTATACCATATACAGGGCCTTAATCCCAACTAGACTGGCGGTATACCATATACAGGGCCTTAATCCCAACTAAACCGGCGGTATACCATATACAGGGCCTTAATCCCAACTAGACTGGCGGTATACCATATACAGTGCCTTGCAAAAGTATTCATCCTCTTTGGCATTATTCCTATTTTGTTGCATTACAACCTGTAATTTAAATGGATTTTTATTTGGATTTCATGTAATGGATATACACAAAATAGTCCATATTGGTAAAGTGAAATGAAAAAAAAAGTACTTATTTCAAAGAATTATATATATATTTAAAAAACTGAAAAGTGGGGTGTGCATATGTATTCACCTTCTTTGCTATGAAGCCCCTAAATAAGATATTGTGCAAGCAATTACCTTCAGAAGTCACATAATTAGTTAAATAAAGTCCACATGTGTACAATCTAAGTGTCACATGATCTCAGTATATATATATATATATATATATATATATGAAAGATTAGTGGAATCTGTGTGGGTTGCTGGACAGGTAGGATGACTGACAGTGAAGGTGAACAGGTGGTCACGTGTCAGGTGACAGAGGAATGTATGAGACTGAGGCAGGAATTCCTTTAACCATAAAGTGGTATATTTACTGGTAGTCTGTGCTGCATCACAAAGGAAACAAATAACATGTATACAATCAAATTCATAATCAAAGATCAAATCATAGCAGTCATTATTAACAATTCACATTACACAATATGTTTCGAGCGTGCGCTCCAAGCCGCGCTCCGCGGTGATAACTATAAACAATAACTGAATGGCCCACTCTCCCGATCACCACAGATCATTCTGATGAAAGGTAAGAGTCGGTGGACTTACGTGGATTCATGGACGCACAGAACTTCTGGATCAGATGGATTTAGGGAAGAGAAAGCAGCGAGATCAGGCGATGGCAATTTCCTCCTTTTATAGAGTTGAGATCTGTAGGACATTTCCACCTGACCTAATTAAAGCGCCCCTGGCCCAGCTGAGTAAATGGCAATTAATTAAAGGAGTATTCCACCAACTCCATGGGCCTTTTCTACAGCCACCCCGGAAATTTGTTAATTTCCACATTCCTCAAAAAGGCTCATTGCTCCCCATCCTCTGTCATCTCAGGGAGAGGAATCAGTCGGGCAACTGGCCGGATATATGTCCGGTTCTTCACCTGGATTTCCACTGATCTAACACGACCATCGGTCCCAGGCATGGTCTTAGTTATACGGCCCACCGGCCAGGAGGCTCGAGGCAGCTGAGGGTCCACCATCATTACTACTTGGCCAGTTTCCAGGCTGGCCATTTCTCTCCGCCATTTCCCTCTGTGCTGTAGACTTGGTAGGTAATCCCGAATGAATCGGGCCCAAAAAAGGTCAGCTAAGATTTGGCTGTGTCGCCACCGGCGTCTGCCTACGAGGTTGGTATCAGCATACATGGCTTGAGGAAGTGACGCATCTCGGCGCCCCATCAAGAGCATATTCGGTGTAACCGGATCGGGGTCAGCGATGTCTGCAGAGAGATATCCCAAGGGTTTGGAGTTCAGAATCCCTTCCACCTCTATCAGGACAGTCCTCAAGACCGTTTCAGTGACAGTTTGGTCCCCTAGTACGACTCGTAAGGCCGTCTTTACAGATTTGATCTCTCGCTCCCATGTTCCTCCAAAATGAGGAGCGCCTGGAGGGTTAAATTTGAATGAGATTTGTTGGTCCATCAGCTGATCCTGGAGGCTGGGTTCCATGGCTTCCTCCAACCTGGCTTCTCCTGCCTTGAAGTTCGTACCTCTGTCAGCCAGGATCTCGTAGGGTTTCCCCCGTCGGGAGATAAACCGCCGTAGGGCCATGAGGAAGGCTTCCGTATCCAAACTCTCCAGTAGGTCCAGGTGGACACATCTGGTTGTCAAACACTTGAATAGAATGCCCCAGCGCTTTTCCACACGACGACCTAACTTGATCATCAAGGGGCCGAAGCAATCTACTCCTGTTGACCAGAAGGGTGGTTTAAGGAGGCGCAAGCGAGCAGGGGGTAAATCTGCCATTTTGGGCACCGTAGCTCCGGCCCGCCATCTCTGACATTCTACGCAGGCGTATTGGTGCTTACGAATGGCTCCTCGTCCTCCAATTATCCAGTACTTCCGCCTCATCTCCCCATAGACCCTCTCTGGCCCTGGGTGGAGAAGCCGCTCATCATAACTCTTGATGAGGAGCCTGGTAAGAGGGTGTCTGGAGTCGAGGATAATTGGGTGGATAGCATCTGGGTCCAAAACCTCCGCTTGGCGCAGCCTCCTCCGACTCTGATCACTCCAAGGATTGGATCATATTCTGGGGCAAGAGAGAGAAGACGGCTGCCCTTAGCCACTTCCCTACCGGCTTTCAGAGCTTTTAACTCCTCAGGGAAGCTAACTGCTTGTGCTTGCTGGAGGAGTAGTGTCTCTGCCGCGAGGGAGGTAGGTATAGAAGCCACCCCATCTGAGGTCTGGTTTGTGGCTGTGATCAGATCCGGCAGTGTTTGGGATTGTGTTAGGTCAGGGAGAGCCGTTGTTGGTTCCGTAGAAATGCTGTAGCATTGGGCAGACTTCCTTAACTCATGAGCTTCAGTCGGTCGCGGAAGGGCCGCACGCCTGGGGGCTGTCGGCCACTCGTTCTCTGGTTGGGACAAGAATGGTGGTCCCAAGCTCCAGCGATGGGGTTTAGCCAATTCCTTAAGGGTTTTACCTCTAGTAATGTCATCAGCAGGATTGTTTATGCTATCAACATACCTCCAGTCCTGGACTTCTGTTAGGTCTTGGATTTCCGCAATGCGAGTCCCGACAAACACCTTATACCTGCAGGACTCCGACTTGAGCCATGTCAATACAGTGGTCGAATCACTCCAGTAGATGATCCTTTGGATTGGCAAGGTGAGCTCGGCTCGCAAGGTAGAGGCCAACTGGGCTCCGGAAAGGGCAGCACTGAGTTCCAGCCTAGGCATTGACAACTGCTTCTTGGGTGCGACCCTGGACCTGGCCATGACAAAGGAGACATGGGTGTGGCCTGCCTTATCCTCCACTCTAAGATAGGAAACCGCCCCATAAGCTCGCTCCGAAGCGTCACAGAACACATGCAGTTCCAGGCATGATCCCAGTTGGTCAACACAGGATGGTACATAACATCTTGGCATTTGGACATCAGAGAGCTCCGTTAACTCAGTTTCCCAACAGATCCATCGTTCCACTAGGTCAGCTGGGTGGATTGGTTCATCCCAGTCCCTCTTGGTCTGCCACAGGTCCTGGACTAAGACTTTGGCCCGTGTTGTGTATGGCAGGATATACCCAAGGGGATCGTATTGACTGGCCAGGGTCCGATAGATGGTGCGCAGAGTGGGGGTTTCGGTACTCGGGGATGAGCGGTGCTTATACCCCAGGGTATCCGGTTTGCAGCTCCACCTCAGTCCTAGAGTGGGCTCTTCTGGGTTAGCACCAGACTGCGTTAGCCATAGTTCACTGCTACTGGACCTAGCTTGTGGCGGGAGGTGCTGGATAACCTCCGCTCTGTTACTAGCCCACTGTCGGACCTCAAATCCCCCTTTGGACAGGAGATTCCGCACTTTATCAAGGAGTGATTTCGCTTCAGCCGTGGATGGGATGCTTTGTAAGCAGTTATCCACATAGAAGGCATTTTCCACTGAATCCAATACTTCTGGGTCACTGTCTGGATGCTCCCATGCGTGTCTCTGCAGAGCGTATATGGCACAGCAAGGACTGCAGGTGGTGCCGAATGGGAGTACCTGCCA
This sequence comes from Oncorhynchus gorbuscha, assembly GCF_021184085.1. Classification (NCBI taxonomy): domain Eukaryota; kingdom Metazoa; phylum Chordata; class Actinopteri; order Salmoniformes; family Salmonidae; genus Oncorhynchus; species Oncorhynchus gorbuscha. The sequence continues at coordinate 2,360,510 of NC_060190.1, forward strand.
TTCATAGATTGTGGGCTCTGCATCTCGTTCCATATTTCGCCATATGAACCGGAGCAGTGTGGTGTCAGAAGGCAGTAAACAAATCTGATGAAACATGGCTTTGATGTCTCCACTGATGGCTGTAGAGTGCTGCCGGAACCGGAGGAGGACACCGAGCAAGGAAGGACCTAAGGTTGGTCCGGGGAGTAGACAGTCATTCAGGCTTTGACCAGCTGCTTGGAATGAACAGTTGAAGACAAGTCTATACTTCCCACCATGTTGCTGGATAACATGGTGAGGGAGATACCAGGATTCACGGAGTGCGTTTCCCTCTTCATGAGCTGTCACTTCAGTGACGTAGCCTGCCTTCACAAGGTTATGAATCTCTCGGTTATGAACTTCTGCAAGCTCAGGATTCTTCACCAGGCGTCGCTCTGTTCCACGCAGTAGTGGGAGTACAGCCCGTGTCGTGGTTGCCAGAGAAGGATGGTTGGGCACCCGTAGCAGTGGGGTTGCATACCTGCGAACGCCATCCATTTCAGTGGTGGTGGTGCTCTTCTCCAGGAGGTCTAATGCATAGGAGTCATTTTTCGAGCGAGTGACCTCCTGTAGCTTCCGGTTGGAGAAGGTGTCCATCTTCCATAGCATCTCAACATTCCGAAGGAGGTCAGTGGCTGCATCTGGATTGCTTCTGGTGAAGAGGACTTGCTGTGACTGTACAGCTTGGGTGGAGAGAAGTAGATGGGATGGACCTTGCACAACCCAACCCAAGGATGTATGGACAGCAATGGGTCCTCCTTCTGGTCCAGCTCGTATAGGCTCAGTCGGGGTGACGAGATGTGGGTGGTCTGACCCAATCAGGATAAGTGGTGCTACTCTGGCCAGGTTAGGAAGAGGCAATCCTCGTAGATGAGGATATTGTTTCTGTAGAACACTTACCGGGCAGGAGTGCTCTGCGAGATTCAAGCCATCTGCCGTGAAGGCATTGGTGATGTTATAGGCCACGTCCCTGTTTCCTGAAGGTGAAATGCTAAAGGTTACAGCAGAGCCTTTCATTTGGATAACATCATGTCGCACCGTTCTGAGATTAAGGGTCTCGGGGGTCCCTTCCAGGTTAAGCTGACGGGTGGCCGCTGTGAGAATGATTGTTCTTTCTGACCCATCATCTAGAACGGCGAATGTATCAATGCTTCTCCCTTCACTTTGCAGAGTGACCTTGACCACCTTCAACATGACCCTTGGAGACCGGTTCTGCTGGTCGAGATACAGCTCCTTTGCAGCTCCTACCATGAGCATACTCTGCTCCTTCTTTGCTTGGGGAAATAGATCATGCAACACGGTGAGATGGATTTCTTTACAACGGTTGCAGGGTTTCCTCAATGTGCAGGTCTCCACCTTATGGCTACGGGCACACTTGTAGCATCGCTCGCCTGAAGTGATCCAGGCCTTCAATTGAGTTTGAGTGAGCTTTTTTACTCTGGGGCATGAGCCAAGGAAGTGCCCCTTACTATTGCAATATGGGCAGTAAGGCTGGAATTTGATGTTCTTGCTCTTGAGAGGGGTCTTTTTCCCAGGTTCCTCTCCGGCCTCACTATTTAAGTACATGGTAGTGGGATTTGGTCTTTTCTGTCCCTGCTGGCGTTCAAACTCCTTCCTTCCCCCTATGGCTATGGCGGAGATTGTGGCCTGGTGAGCGATGCTCTTCGCCTTTGCCTTCACCTCCAACCATGTGGCCAGGTCTCTGAGAGCATAGGTGCTTCTCGAGCCCTCTTTCAGGATGCCCTTATTCAAACAATGTTCAATGAAACTGTCTCTGAGGTACACTGGAAGTTTGCTAAGAAGCCTGTCCACGTGGGAGCCACATTTAAGCTCGTTCCCGTCTTCTCCTTCAACGGATTGGAGCATCGAGGTCAGGGATTGGACAGCCAGGGAGAATTCTTGGAAGGCAGCATGGTCTCCCATTTTAATTGGAGACGTGTTCAGGATGTTGTTTAGTTCATTCTGGACTAGCTGACGTGGCTCACCATATCTCGCCTTCAGGGCCTGGAGAGCTGCAGTGTATGGTGTTGCGGAGTGCATAAAGGATTGGGCCAGCCTGTATGCACTGGGAAACCGCAAATGATCCATTAGTACTTGGTATTTGTAGCGTTCTGACAGATGACCGTGAATACCCAGTAGGCTCTCCAATGCCATTTCCAAAAGGACAAATTCACTCTCCTTTCCGTTTTCAAAGTATGGCAGTTTGGGTCTGGGAATTCCATAGGCTGAGGCTACTAGAAGTTTCATAATGTTGGCTCCCTCTTCTGGTTGCGTGAAGGATAAACCCGGGACTTCTGATGAGCCCACTGTGGCCTCATTGGGCCGGTCACCTACTGTCCCAGACCCACCATTTGTGGCAGCCGGAATTGGGCGAGAGCCCTCCGACCTGTTGTTTGAGGACTGGCCTGGCCCTGGATGAAAGGAACGATTTGCCTTGGTTGGTAATTGGCGGAAAGGCGAAGGAGTGATGCTTTGTCCAGATGGAGGAATGCTAACTTGTGTCACTGGCATAGAGGGCGTTGGCGGAGCGGCCCGTCTCCCGTGCTCCGTGTTGGCTGTTGACCCCGGGGCCTCCGAGGACTGTGTGCCATGCTGTACCAGAGGGGCAGATTGGGAAAGAAAGGCAGACAGTTCAGGTCCATGTGGAGGGGTGGTCAGGTCAACTCCCTGTTCGTTCCTCTCCAGGAAGGATGAGACCATCCGTGCCTCTTCTAATTCCCTTCTGGCTTGACGGTGCCGTCGCTGCTGTGCCAGGTCCTTGGCAATGAATTCCCTTTCCTGTAGAGCTCTACGGGCCTGCACATCCAATTGGTGACATCGTTCGCAGCCTGTCGTTCCTCCTCAATCTGACGCTCAATTTCCTCCAAAGCTAATAGTTTCATCCTCTCTTGTAGGACAGCGTTCTGTGAATTGCTGAGGGCTAGTGAATGGCGGCTGCCATGGCCACTTCCAAAGGGGTATCCACTGGTCGAACTCCCACTCCGTCTAGAGTGCTTCGACGATTTCCCATTAGTTAAGGGGTGAGCGGAGCCTGCCTCTGGAAGCTGGTCGACCTGCGCAGTGGGAGTTACCTCTTCCATAGGTTCCTCACGTAGACCACTTTCCTGCTCCAAAGCAGTTTCCGGTCCTTGGCTCAGAGGGGATGGTTGATGGCTGAAACATATAGTTGATCCATCAACTCTTTGAGCTCTGGTGGGCTTGCCCTTTGATGTCGGAACCTCGAACACATAGTCCTTAAGATAACCAGGTGCTTGCCTGGTTCTTCTGGTGCTCCTGGTAGTTGAGGATGAAGCCTTTGTTGCTTTAGGCTTAGCTCCTGGATATTTCCTTTGTTCCAAGACCTTTCCCTCAGCTGCTCTCTCCTCCTCTCTTCTTCCTTCCAGTGGAGACAATTCTTCCCTCTCCGCCTCCATTTCCTTTTCACCTGTCTTTGGTTCAGTCATCATCCGGCTCAAAGGACCATTGAAAGATTAGTGGAATCTGTGTGGGTTGCTGGACAGGTAGGATGACTGACAGTGAAGGTGAACAGGTGGTCACGTGTCAGGTGACAGAGGAATGTATGAGACTGAGGCAGGAATTCCTTTAACCATAAAGTGGTATATTTACTGGTAGTCTGTGCTGCATCACAAAGGAAACAAATAACATGTATACAATCAAATTCATAATCAAAGATCAAATCATAGCAGTCATTATTAACAATTCACATTACACAATATGTTTCAAGCGTGCGCTCCGCGGTGATAACTATAAACAATAACTGAATGGCCCACTCTCCCGATCACCACAGATCATTCTGATGAAAGGTAAGAGTCGGTGGACTTACGTGGATTCATGGACGCACAGAACTTCTGGATCAGATGGATTTAGGGAAGAGAAAGCAGCGAGATCAGGCGATGGCAATTTCCTCCTTTTATAGAGTTGAGATCTGTAGGACATTTCCACCTGACCTAATTAAAGCGCCCCTGGCCCAGCTGAGTAAATGGCAATTAATTAAAGGAGTATTCCACCAACTCCATGGGCCTTTTCTACATATATATATACATGTTCTGAAAGACCCCAGTCTACAACACCACCAAGCAAGCGGCACCATGAAGACCAAGGAGCTCTCCAAACAGGTCAGGGACAAAGTTGTGGAGAAGTACAGGTCAGGGTTGAAAAAAAGCCATTGCTTCAAGAAAAAAAATAAGCAAACACGTTTGGTGTTTGCCAAAAGGCATGTGGGAGACTCCCCAAACATATGGAAGACAATACTATGGTCAGATGAGACTAAAATGGAGCTTTTTGGCCATCAAGGAAAACTCTATGTCTGGCGCAAAAACCAACACTTCATCACCTCGAGAAGAGCATGGTAGTGGCAGCAGCATCATGCTGTGGGGATGTTTTTCCATCGGCAGGGACTGGGAAACTGCTCAGAATTGAATAAATTATGAATGGCGCTAAATACAGGGAATTCTTGAGGGAAACCTGTTTCAGTCTTGCAGAGATTTGAGACTGGGACGGAGGTTCACCTTCCAGCAGGACAATGACCCTAAGCATACTGTTAAAGAAACACTTGAGTGGTTTAAGAGGAAACATGAGCTGAACACAACAGTCAGTAGAAGAGAGGACAGTATCAGGAGACACTATTAACATAACAGGAGACACTATGAGCTGAACATAACAGTGAGTGGAAGAGAGGACAGTAGCAGGAGACACTATGAACTGAACATAACAGGAGACACTATGAGCTGAACATAACAGGAGACACTATGAGCTGAACATAACAGGAGACACTATGAGCTGAACATAACAGACCGTAGAAGAGAGGACAGTAGCAGGAGACACTATGAGCTGAACATAACAGACCGTAGAAGAGAGGACAGTAGCAGGAGACACTATGAACATAACAGGAGACACCATGAGCTGAACATAACAGACCGTAGAAGAGAGGACAGTAGCAGGAGACACTATGAGCTGAACATAACAGACCGTAGAAGAGAGGACAGTAGCAGGAGACACTATGAGCTGAACATAACAGTCCGTAGAAGAGAGGACAGTAACAGGAGACACTATGAACATAACAGGAGACACTATGAGCTGAACATAACAGTCCGTAGAAGAGAGTTATGGTCCTTCTGTAGCTCAGTTGGTAGAGCATGGCGCTTGTAACGCCAGGGTAGTGGGTTCGATTCCCGGGACCACCCATACGTGGAATGTATGCACACATGACTGTAAGTCGCTTTGGATAAAAGCGTCTGCTAAATGGCATATATTATATTATTATTATTATTAGAGGACAGTAACAGGAGACATTATGAGCTGAACATAACAGGAGACACTATGAGCTGAACATAACAGTCCGTAGAAGAGAGGACAGTAACAGGAGACACTATGAACATAACAGTCCGTAGAAGAGAGGACAGTAACAGGAGACACTATGAACATAACAGGAGACACTATGAGCTGAACATAACAGTCAGTGGAAGAGAGGACAGTAGCAGGAGACACTATGAGCTGAACATAACAGGAGACACTATGAACATAACAGGAGACACTATGAGCTGAACATAACAGTCAGTGGAAGAGAGGACAGTAGCAGGAGACACTATGAGCTGAACATAACAGGAGACACTATGAACATAACAGGAGACACTATGAACATAACAGGAGACACTATGAGCTGAACATAACAGGAGACACTATGAGCTGAACATAACAGGAGACACTATGAGCTGAACATAACAGAAAAATATATCCTAAATGCAAGAATTTCGCTACACCTGCAAAAAAATCAGCTAAACACAAAATGTGATCCATTGTTAACATTCCATTACACATAAGAGTCATTTGATCATGACTCAGTTCCATTCCATTACACATAAGAGTCATTTGTTCATGACTCAGTTCCATTCCATTACACATAAGAGTCATTTGTTCATGACTCAGTTCCATTCCATTACACATAAGAGTCATTTGATCATGACTCAGTTCCATTCCATTACACATAAGAGTCATTTGATCATGACTCAGTTCCATTCCATTACACATAAGAGTATGGTCCTTCTGTAGCTCAGTTGGTAGAGCATGGCACTTGTAATGCCAGGGTAGTGGGTTCGATCCATTAGAATGTATGCACACATGACTGTAAGTCGCTTTGGATAAAAGCGTCTGCTAAATGGCATATATTATTATTATTAAGAGTCATTTGTTCATGACTCAGTTCCATTCCATTACACATAAGAGTCATTTGTTCATGACTCAGTTCCATTCCATTACACATAAGAGTCATTTGTTCATGACTCAGTTCCATTCCATTACACATAAGAGTCATTTGTTCATGACTCAGTTCCATTCCATTACACATAAGAGTCATTTGTTCATGACTCAGTTCCATTCCATTACACATAAAAGTAATTTGATCATGACTCAGTTCCATTCCATTACACATAAGAGTCATTTGATCATGACTCAGTTCCATTCCATTACACATAAGAGTCATTGGACTCTTACTGTTAAAAGTGTACAGCAAGTGGAGGCTGGTGGTAGGAGGACGGCTCATAGTAATGGCTGGAATGGAGTCAAATGGAATGGCACCAAACACACATCAAAGACGTGGTTTCCATGTGGTTGATACCAACCAATCCATTGACTCCATCGACTCCATTCCAGCCACTACTATGAGTCGTTCTCCCACCAAACACACATCAAAGACATGGTTTCCATGTGGTTGATACCAACCAATCAATTGACTCCATTCCAGCCACTACTATGAGTCGTCCTCCCACCACCAGCCTCCACTTGCTGTACACTAATTTTGAATTTGTGTAGCTATTTTTTGGGGATGTGATACGAAAGAAGAGAGATTCAGGTTTCCAGAACCGTACAGCAACTGGAATCGATTTTTACAATTGGAATTTGAAATAAATATGGGAGTATTTGGCTGTTTTTGGCTTCCGAAGCCAATTCCCCCGTCAAACAGAACATGTGAGTGTAACGGATGTGAAACGGCGGTGTTCGCGCTAAATAGCGATTCAATCGGTGACGTCACTTTGCTCTGAGACTTTGAGGTAGTGGTTCCCCTTTGCTCTGAGACCTTGAAGTAGTGGTTCCCCTTTGCTCTGCAAGGTGCCACGGCTTTTGTGGAGTGATGGGTAACGATGCTTCATGTGTGACTGTTGTTGATGTGTGCAGAGGCGCCCGGGTATGGGCGAGGATACTGTTACATTAGGTCGTTGGTCGAAGGAGTAACATTAGGTCGTTGGTCGAAGGTGTAACATTAGACTCCTATAGTTCAATGTTATATTAGGTCGTTGGTCTAAGGAGTAACATTAGACTCCTATAGTCTAATGTTACATCAGGTCGTTGGTCTAAGGAGTAACATTAGACTCCTATAGTCCAATGTTACATTAGGTCGTTGGTCTAAGGAGTAACATTAGACTCCTATAGTCTAATGTTACATTAGGTCCTTGGTCTAAGGTGTAACATTAGACTCCTATAGTCCAATGTCTAAGGAGTAACATTAGACTCCTATAGTCCAATGTCTAAGGAGTAACATTAGACTCCTATAGTCCAATGTTACATTAGGTCGTTGGTCTAAGGAGTAACATTAGACTCCTATAGTCTAATGTTACATTAGGTCCTTGGTCTAAGGTGTAACATTAGACTCCTATAGTCCAATGTCTAAGGAGTAACATTAGACTCCTATAGTCCAATGTCTAAGGAGTAACATTAGACTCCTATAGTCCAATGTTACATTAGGTCCTTGGTCTAAGGAGTAACATTAGACTCCTATAGTCCAATGTTACATTAGGTCGTTGGTCTAAGGTGTAACATTAGACTCCTATAGTCCAATGTTACATTAGACTCCTATAGTCCAATGTCTAAGGTGTAACATTAGACTCCTATAGTCCAATGTTACATTAGGTCGTTGGTCTAAGGAGTAACATTAGACTCCTATAGTCCAATGTTACATTAGGTCGTTGGTCTAAGGAGTAACATTAGACTCCTATAGTCCAATGTTACATTAGGTCGTTGGTCTAAGGAGTAACATTAGACTCCTATAGTCCAATGTTACATCAGGTCGTTGGTCTAAGGAGTAACATTAGACTCCTATAGTCCAATGTCTAAGGTGTAACATTAGACTCCTGTAGTCCAATGTCTAAGGTGTAACATTAGACTCCTATAGTCCAATGTCTAAGGAGTAACATTAGACTCCTGTAGTCCAATGTTACATTAGACTCCTATAGTCCAATGTCTAAGGAGTAACATTAGACTCCTATAGTCCAATGTTACATTAGACTCCTATAGTCCAATGTCTAAGGAGTAACATTAGACTCCTATAGTCCAATGTTACATTAGACTCCTATAGTCCAATGTCTAAGGAGTAACATTAGACTCCTATAGTCCAATGTTACATTAGGTCGTTGGTCTAAGGTGTAACATTAGACTCCTGTAGTCCAATGTCTAAGGTGTAACATTAGACTCCTATAGTCCAATGTCTAAGGAGTAGCATTAGACTCCTATAGTCCAATGTTACATTAGGTCCTTGGTCTAAGGTGTAACATTAGACTCCTATAGTCCAATGTTACATTAGGTCGTTGGTCTAAGGAGTAACATTAGACTCCTATAGTCCAATGTCTAAGGAGTAACATTAGACTCCTATAGTCCAATGTTACATTAGGTCCTTGGTCTAAGGTGTAACAGACTCCTATAGTCCAATGTTACATTAGACTCCTATAGTCCAATGTCTAAGGAGTAACATTAGACTCCTATAGTCCAATGTTACATTAGGTCCTTGGTCTAAGGTGTAACATTAGACTCCTATAGTCCAATGTCTAAGGAGTAACATTAGACTCCTATAGTCCAATGTTACATTAGGTCGTTGGTCGAAGGTGTAACATTAGACTCCTATAGTCCAATGTTACATTAGGTCCTTGGTCTAAGGTGTAACATTAGACTCCTATAGTCCAATGTTACATTAGGTCGTTGGTCTAAGGTGTAACATTAGACTCCTATAGTCCAATGTCTAAGGAGTAACATTAGACTCCTATAGTCCAATGTTACATTAGACTCCTATAGTCCAATGTTACATCAGGTCGTTGGTCTAAGGTGTAACATTAGACTCCTATAGTCCAATACCAGGCTGGGAGGGAAGCGTTTGATGTTAATGTTTGTTGGTGCTCCTCCAGTCTGTATTGCTTCCTACTGAACAACATATTCAAGTGTAGAACAGTATTATTTTTTAAAAACATTTATTTGACTTTTATTTAACTAGGCAAGTCAGTTAAAGAACAAATTCTTATTTTCAATGACGTCCTAGGAAGAGTGGGTTAACTGCCTTGTCAGCTCGGGGATTCAAACTTGCAACCTTTCGGTTACTAGTCCAACGCTCTAACCACTAGGCTACCCTGCCGTCTCTACGCTCTAACCACTAGGCTACCCTGCCGTCCCTACGCTCTAACCACTAGGCTACCCTGCCGTCCCTACGCTCTAACCACTAGGCTACCCTGCCGTCCCTACGCTCTAACCACTAGGCTACCCTGCCGTCCCTACGCTCTAACCACTAGGCTACCCTGCCGTCCCTCCACTCTAACCACTAGGCTACCCTGCCGTCCCTCCACTCTAACCACTAGGCTACTCTGCCGTCCCTACACTCTAACCACTAGGCTACCCTGCCGTCCCTCCACTCTAACCACTAGGCTACCCTAGTGGTTAGAATGCCCCTTAATGTCCCTGTAAAACCACACATTAGTTCACCAACTGCAGAGTTTATGCCCCTGTTTTTAAGGCGATACTCACTGGTGTTAATCAGATCTCCAGTCTCCCCCTCCTCTTCATCATCATCATCATCCCCCTCATCTTTCACTCTCATAGCTTCTTCCTCCTCTTTCACTCCAAAGACATCCTCTTCTTCCTTCACTAAAACATGCTCTTCTTCCTCTCCTTTCACTGTGACAGTCATGTACTTCTCCTCCTCTTTCACCCAGAAACCTTCTTCCTCTCCTTTCACTGTGACAGTCATGTACTTCTCCTCCTCTTTCACCCAGAAACCTTCTTCCTCTCCTTTCACTGTGACAGTAATCTCCTCCTTCACTCGAACAACGGCGTCTTCTTCTTTCTCCACTTCTTTCCCTGTAACGTACATCGCCTCATTTACTCCAATACCTTCTTCTTCTTCTTTCAATGTGATAGCCTTCTTCTCTTCTTTCATTCCGAACGCTTCTTTTTCCTCCTCTTCCTCTGCCACGACAACGTTTAGGCCACGAGCTTCTTCTTTAGCAGGGTGGGAGTAATTTAGTGAGTTCATGTCCTGAGATGCTCATTCGCATGATCGACTAGACTAGTGCTCGGCTATTTTAACCAGCTAGCTGACTAACAGCGTCAGTGTGAAATGGAATAACTTTATACGCAGACAGCGTGTTTAAAACGCTGATGTCTATAACACACATAACGGTCCAAAGAGCTCCAATGTTTCGGTTTTATGTTGCTTGGGAGCTACCGATGTGGTCGAATCCGTAACCGTGTTGTTGTTATCCGGTCCCGTCCACTGGATTATACGTCACGACTGACTCTTCACATGAAAGACGCTCATCGCCATCTGCTGACTGGAGTGGGTAACGCAGTTTGGAAACCCTCAGTTCCGAAGCTTCTCTATTCCGTTTGTTTTGTTGCCTAAGAGAGTTTACCCAGGATCAGATCCACTCTTTGCGTCCCTGGACGACACCTCTCCGTTCTTCGTGGTCTTTCTCCGCTGGAGATCTGTTGGCGGATTGGATTGTCTGACTGACCGACTGACTACAACCTTTTTGTATACGGTATTTCATTGGTCTTGATGTGATGATTTATGTAGTTAGTTGTAGTTGAGGACTTAGAGTTGATACGCTTTAAAGTTCTGTGGTAAAATATTGTTATATTGATTGTATGATTAATACTGGGTTTACGCTACACTGAATGAACGGACAAACATTGCGTGACTAAGGTCACTTGAGTTCACTGAACTCCTTTACCGGGTTGGACTCTTTTTAGGCCCGAGGTACAGGACATTTCTGGAGGAACCAGAACTCATCGTGATATTATTATATGTGTATGTAATCATTGATGTTGCTAATACAACCCACACAAAAGAATATAGTTGTTTTTGAAGTTCTTTCCAATGTTTTAAGGGTTTATGAAAAGTTTATTTCCATCCTGACTTTTACATAAGTCCTTTGTATTGGTGTAGACTTGACGGACCAGATGGGACTCATTCCCTCCCAAACCAAAAGGAGAAACCAATGTTTTCTCTGGTAGGCACAACCTGCCTGGCACCCCTATAAATAATAACCTCAAGTCAAAACCGTTACATAAAAGATGGCACCCCAGATGGGACAGCTCAACATTGAGAACTAACCAAAGCAAATCTTTTGTGTGGAATTAAAACAATGGATTCACCCCAAGATAATGTGCTCATCCATGTCATACCTGTCAATAGGAATAAACAGGGCCATTCTGATCATCAAGCTGACAAGACAAATCATAATATGAGATAATTTACATTTACATTTAAATCATTTAGCAGACGCTCTTATCCAGAGCGACTTACAAATTGGTGCATTCACCTTATGACATCCAGTGGAACAGTCACTTTACAATAGTGCATCTAAATCTTAAGGGGGGGGGGTGAGAGGGATTACTTATCCTATCCTAGGTATTCCTTAAAGAGGTGGGGTTTCAGGTGTCTCCGGAAGGTGGTGATTGACTCCGCTGTCCTGGCGTCGTGAGGGAGTTTGTTCCACCATTGGGGGGGCCAGAGCAGCGAACAGTTTTGACTGGGCTGAGCGGGAGCTGTACTTCCTCAGTGGTAGGGAGGCGAGCAGGCCAGAGGTGGATGAACGCAGTGCCCTTGTTTGGGTGTAGGGCCTGATCAGAGCCTGGAGGTACTGAGGTGCCGTTCCCCTCACAGCTCCGTAGGCAAGCACCATGGTCTTGTAGCGGATGCGAGCTTCAACTGGAAGCCAGTGGAGAGAACGGAGGAGCGGGGTGACGTGAGAGAACTTGGGAAGGTTGAACACCAGACGGGCTGCGGCGTTCTGGATGAGTTGAAGGGGTTTAATGGCACAGGCAGGGAGCCCAGCCAACAGCGAGTTGCAGTAATCCAGACGGGAGATGACAAGTGCCTGGATTAGGACCTGCGCCGCTTCCTGTGTGAGGCAGGGTCGTACTCTGCGGATGTTGTAGAGCATGAACCTACAGGAACGGGCCACCGCCTTGATGTTGGTTGAGAACGACAGGGTGTTGTCCAGGATCACGCCAAGGTTCTTAGCGCTCTGGGAGGAGGACACAATGGAGTTGTCAACCGTGATGGCGAGATCATGGAACGGGCAGTCCTTCCCCGGGAGGAAGAGCAGCTCCGTCTTGCCGAGGTTCAGCTTGAGGTGGTGATCCGTCATCCACACTGATATGTCTGCCAGACATGCAGAGATGCGATTCGCCACCTGGTCATCAGAAGGGGGAAAGGAGAAGATTAATTGTGTGTCGTCTGCATAGCAATGATAGGAGAGACCATGTGAGGTTATGACAGAGCCAAGTGACTTGGTGTATAGCGAGAATAGGAGAGGGCCTAGAACAGAGCCCTGGGGGACACCAGTGGTGAGAGCGCGTGGTGAGGAGACAGATTCTCGCCACGCCACCTGGTAGGAGCGACCTGTCAGGTAGGACGCAATCCAAGCGTGGGCCGCGCCGGAGATGCCCAACTCGGAGAGGGTGGAGAGGAGGATCTGATGGTTCACAGTATCGAAGGCAGCCGATAGATCTAGAAGGATGAGAGCAGAGGAGAGAGAGTTAGCTTTAGCAGTGCGGAGCGCCTCCGTGATACAGAGGAGAGCAGTCTCAGTTGAATGACTAGTCTTGAAACCTGACTGATTTGGATCAAGAAGGTCATTCAGAGAAAGATGGCGGGAGAGCTGGCCAAGGACGGCACGTTCAAGAGTTTTGGAGAGAAAAGACAGAAGGGATACTGGTCTGTAATTGTTGACATCGGAGGGATCGAGTGTAGGTTTTTTCAGAAGGGGTGCAACTCTCGCTCTCTTGAAGACGGAAGGGACGTAGCCAGCGGTCAGGGATGAGTTGATGAGCGAGGTGAGGTAAGGGAGAAGGTCTCCGGAAATGGTCTGGAGAAGTGGTCCTTCTGTAGCTCAGTTGGTAGAGCATGGCGCTTGTAACGCCAGGGTAGTGGGTTCGATCCCCGGGACCACCCATACGTAGAATGTATGCACACATGACTGTAAGTCGCTTTGGATAAAAGCGTCTGCTAAATGGCATATATTATTATTATTATAGGTAAGGGAGAAGGTCTCCGGAAATGGTCTGGAGAAGAGAGGAGGGGATAGGGTCAAGCGGGCAGATTGTTGGGCGGCCGGCCGTCACAAGACGCGAGATTTCATCTGGAGAGAGAGGGGAGAAAGAGGTCAGAGCACAGGGTAGGGCAGTGTGAGCAGAACCAGCGGTGTCGTTTGACTTAGCAAACGAGGATCGGATGTCGTCGACCTTCTTTTCAAAATGGTTGACGGAGTCATCTGCAGAGAGGGAGGAGGGGGGGAGGATTCAGGAGGGAGGAGAAGGTGGCAAAGAGCTTCCTAGGGTTAGAGGCAGATGCTTGGAATTTAGAGTGGTAGAAAGTGGCTTTAGCAGCAGAGAGAGGAGGAAAATGTAGAGAGGAGGGAGTGAAAGGATGCCAGGTCCGCAGGGAGGCGTGTTTTCCTCCATTTCCGCTCGGCTGCCCGGAGCCCTGTTCTGTGAGCTCGCAATGAGTCATCGAGCCAGGGAGCGGGAGGGGAGGACCGAGCCGGCCTGGAGGATAGGGGACATAGAGAGTCAAAGGATGCAGAGAGGGAGGAGAGGAGGGTTGAGGAGGCAGAATCAGGAGATAGGTTGGAGAAGGTTTGAGCAGAGGGAAGAGATGATAGGATGGAAGAGGAGAGAGTAGCGGGGGAGAGAGAGCGAAGGTTGGGACGGCGCGATACCATCCGAGTAGGGGCAGTGTGGGAGGTATTGGATGAGAGCGAGACGGAAAAGGATACAAGGTAGCGGTCGGAGATTTGGAGGGGAGTTGCAATGAGGTTAGTGGAAGAACAGCATCTAGTAAAGATGAGGTCGAGCGTATTGCCTGCCTTGTGAGTAGGGGGGGAAGGTGAGAGGGTGAGGTCAAAAGAGGAGAGGAGTGGAAAGAAGGAGGCAGAGAGGAATGAGTCAAAGGTAGACGTGGGGAGGTTAAAGTCGCCCAGAACTGTGAGAGGTGAGCCGTCCTCAGGAAAGGAGCTTATCAAGGCATCAAGCTCATTGATGAACTCTCCGAGGGAACCTGGAGGGCGATAAATGATAAGGATGTTGACACATAGTTGACAGGCTACAGAAGAGGCTACGCTAATGCAAAGGAGATTGGAATGACAAGTGGACTACACGTCTCGAATGTTCAGAAAGTTAAGCTTACGTAGCAAGAATCTTATTGACTAAAATGATTAAAATGATACAGTACTGCTGAAGTAGGCTAGCTGGCAGTGGGTGCGTTGTTGACACTACACTAATCAAGTCGTTCCGTTGAATGTAATAGTTTCGACAGTGGTGGCTAGCTAGCAGTGTTGTTTACGTTACGTTGCGTTAAAAGAACGACAATAGCTGGCTAGCTAACCTAGAAAATCGCTCTAGACTACACAATTATCTTTGATACAAAGACGGCTATGTAGCTAGCTATGTAGCTAGCTACGATCAAACAAATCAAACCGTTGTACTGTAATGAAATGAAATGAAAATTTGATACTACGTGTGAATGCGACCGGGTTGTTGAGTCTATTCGGTAGACGTTGGCTAGCTGTTGGCTAGCTGTCGGCTAGCTGTTGGCTAGCTGTTGGCTAGCTGTTGGCTAGCTAGCAGAGTCTCCTACGTTAAGGACGACAAATAGCTGGCTAGCTAACCTCGGTAAATTAAGATAATCACTCTAAGACTACACACTCTAAACTACACAATTATCTTGGATACGAAGACAGCAAAGACAGCTATGTAGCTAGCTAACACTACACTAATCAAGTCGTTCAGTTGAGTGTAATAGTTTCTCCAGTGCAGCTAATCAGTGGACGTTTGCTAGCTGGCTAGCTGGCTAGCTGCTGGGCAGAGCAGTGAAGACTATGTTAGGACGGCGAAATACGATAATTACGCAATTATCTTTGATACAAAGACGGCTATGTAGCTAGCTAAGAAGAAATTGCTAAGATTAGACAAATCAAACCGTTGTGCTATAATGAAATGTAATGAAATGTAATGAAAAAGTTATACTACCTGCGGAGCGAAGTGCCGATGCGACCGCTCGCTCCAACCCGGAAGTCACCTAATGGAGTTGATTTGGGCCAGAGCCCTGGGAATCTGAATGCTCGGTCTGGACCACAGGCCACAGGAGGTCTAACCAGTTACTCACTTATTGACATGGATCTGTGTGGAAGTACTGAGCTAGCCCTCCCTCTGACACCCGACCTTCCTCCATTGTCTGGTTTATCTCCAGAGGTTGTAGTCTTACAACTTCAAGGTGACATCCTTGATATTCGTTGGACTCAACAACATCTCCAAACTCTTATCCACCATTAATTCAAGTGTCTGAGGGAAGAGCAACAACAGAGCCATGAAATTCAGAAACTCACTGAGCACTCTAACCCACATGCTGACAGAGCTCAGTGAGTGGAAGACGGGAAATTACTGGTGCCATGGACAGGCAGTTTGACGACCAACGAAACGACCTCACTGCCACTCTCCAATGGCGCCGGCAACATCACCACACTGAGGTCCTCAAGGACGTTAATTCTGTTTTTTCTCCCATGGTTAACACTGTAAACCACTTGCAGACAGAGCTCTCTAATTGTGCTAAAATGTTGGATGACGTGTCTGAGGACATGGCCTCCATTAGGCACAACTCCTTGCACAGAGTTTCTCTGGTGTCCACTTCTGTTCAGACCACTGAGGGCCAAGCTGGCACCTCTGAACAGCCAATACAAGGCCATGCTGCAGCCACCCCTTGCAGGATGCAATCCACCATGCATCCTGGTGTTCATTTTCATGGTCACATAACTCCCTCCCCCTCTACTTCCTCAATCCCTCCAAGCTCGTTTGTTCATGGTGATTTGAGTAGAGGGGGGTACCAGTACAGAGTCAATGTGGAGACAGGAGACCAGTACCCCCTGTATATAGCCTCCATATTGACTCTACCGGTACCTCCTGTATATAGCCTCCACATTGACTCTGTACTGGTACCCCCTGTATATAGCCTCCACATTGACTCTGTACTGGTACCCCCTGTATATAGCCTCCACATTAACTCTGTACTGGTACCTCATGTATATAGCCTCCACATTGACTCTGTACTGGTACCCCCTGTATACAGCCTCCACATTAACTCTGTACTGGTACCCCCTGTATATAGCCTCCACATTGACTCTGTACTGGTACCCCCTGTATATAGCCTCCACATTGACTCTGTACTGGTACCCCCTGTATATAGCCTCCACATTGACTCTGTACTGGTACCCCCTGTATATAGCCTCCACATTGACTCTGTACTGGTACCCCCTGTATATAGCCTCCACATTGACTCTGTACTGGTACCTCCTGTATACAGCCTCCACATTGACTCTGTTCCGGTACCTCCTGTATACAGCCTCCACATTGACTCTGTAGCGGTATATTTTTTTATTGTGTAACTTTTTTTCTTACCTCTTATTTTTCTTAACTACATTGTTGGCTTGTCAGTAAGCATTTCATGGTCATGTCTACACCTGTTGTAGCTTTAAGGGAATAGTATGGTCACATCTAGAGAAAAAATTAACAGAGTAAATGTGTATAAACACACTTCCTATTCATGGAAGTATTTATGCATCATCTACATATTCATATTACGCTTCTACGTCTGTGTACAGGAAAGTATTAGTTGTAAGACGTAAAAGAAAATATATCAGCTTATTGTTAAATTATTATGACGTTCTTTCCAATACAAAAAGTGTAGTAACTGTTTCCAAACTGCGGTACCCACTCCAGCCAGCAGAAGGCGACGAGCGTCTTTCAGGTGACTCTTCTTGTGTGACGTATGGCCACACAGTGGTCCTGTGTAGCTCAGTTGGTAGAGCATGGCGCTTGTAACGCCAGGGTAGTGGGTTCGATCCCCGGGACCACCCATATGTAGAATGTATGCACACATGACTGTAAGTCGCTTTGGATAAAAGCGTCTGCTAAATGGCATATATTATATTATATATTACGTATAATGGACTGGACGGACGCTTCTTCAGGAACAACAACACGGATACTATTTAAACCACCTGGGAAGCTTGCTGGACAAGATAAAACTGAAAGATTGAAGTTTTAGGCCATGTTAATGTACATTAGCTAATCGCAGTGTATAAAACACATTTCAGTTGACGTTAACTTGAACCTAATTTGCTTGTTCAAGTTGCAAATTTGTTAAAGATTGATACTGAGCCTAGCACTAGGCTATTCGCTAATGCTAACTAGCTAGCTAACATCCCTGACCATGAGCTCACTAAACTACTCATCCCCTGCTAAAGAAGTGGATGTCTGCTGTCCGGAGAAAGAAGCTCTGGCGCTGAACATTGTCGTGAAAAACGAAGAGGAGGATATTACAGTGAAAGGAGAGAAAGATGCTCTGGCTCTGGACATTGTCGTGAAAGACGAGGAGGATATTACAGTGAAAGGAGAGAAACAACCTTTCAGAATGAAAAAGGAGGAAGAGGAGGCTGTTATAGTGAAAGAAGAGAAAGCATCCTCTTCCTCTCTAAAAGGTTCTATCTCAGTAAAGGTGAAGGAGGAAGAGGTTTTGGGAGTGAAAGAGGAGGAGACAGAATATCAGATTAACACCAGTGAGTATTGTCTTAAATACAGGGGCACAAACTATGCAGTTGTTGAACTAATGTGTAGTTTTTAAGGGGCATTCTACTGAAGTTCTTCACTTCAATATGATGTTCAGTACTATTTAAATTGTTAAAGGGTCAATCTGCCACTGCTACATATATTTTTGGGACTTTTAAATGAGATTTAATTATATATAACAGGCTTTTAAAATGTAACAATGGAGCATAATTTATACTTAAAATATCAAAGGGACACAAAAGGCACCCAATTCATTTAGAGATATTAATGCCTCTGATAAGACCCTATGACTGTAATAGACAGTAATAATTGATGATGGTAATAAGTTCACCATCTGTTTGATGTTCTCGTTAACACAGGAGAGAGACATGACTATCGTGGATCCTCTGGGGAGCCTCAACAACATCCTGATGCTGACGAGACAGAGAAGAGTCTCTCCAGATCAGAACACCAGATGGTACAGCTTGGTCTGGTCTAGCATACAGCTTGCTCTATCTGGGTCTGGTCTAGCTCTGTCTGGGTCTGGGCTGGGTTTCTGTAAAGCAGTTTATGACAACAGTGACATCAGCATCCATAATGGTATGTGTCTGTGTCCCCTCTTTATGGTTACCAGGACAACGCTAGCCCTTCCTCCCTCCCGGAGTCCCTGTGTCGTGCCTCTCCCGGTATCACCTTACTGCTGGGTATGAAGAGGTTGTCTGTGCTGCTGGTGGACTGCAGGAAAACAACAGGACTGAGTGGAACTGTGAGAGGAGGAGAAGAGAAGAAAGGATCAGATTTGACACATCAAAGTAAGTGCTGTAGTTCAGTTTGAACAAATACAATAGATCTGCCCACTGGTATCTGTTACCAGGACAACCAGCAGAGTTCTGTTAGTTGACAGGAAGATAGACTGGTGTATATGGATGTTATGAATATCATAACACTGAAAAAAGGATTCTGCCAATGAAAAGAGGGAAACCAATAGACCATATAAAACCTTGATGAAAGTTAGATTTAGAGGGAAAGTTTCAAGATGACCTGATATAAGGTGCTTGTTTTACAAAAACATTCCATAAAACATTATGGATGTTACATTGCCTGTCCCAGTCAATCCCCCTATCTTTACAAGACTGTAGAACAGGCAAACTAAACTCAAGACACAGTTAATTAATGATCTAATACTGGAGGAAAGCTGTGATCAGGCTGCCTACTCAAGAGAAAGCTTCGAACTGTAACCAGTGCCTGTGTAACGGATGTGAAACGGCTAACTAGTTAGCGGTGGTGCGCGCTAAATAGCGTTTCAATCGGTGACGTCACTTGCTCTGAGACCTTGAGGTAGTGGTTCCCCTTGCTCTGCAAGAGCCGCGGCTTTTGTGGAGCGATGGGTAACTATGCTTCGTGGGTGACTGTTGTTGATGTGTGCAGAGGGTCCCTGGTTCGCGCCCGGGTATGGGCGAGGGGACGGTCTAAAGTTATACTGTTACACCTGCAACTTGGTTCAGTTTATCAATCAACGTACCAGGGTAGTTACAAACAGTACAGAAATTGAATCATCAACATATTTTGATCATATCTTTACTATTGCTGCAGGAATGTGTTTGAAAGCAGTATCCAAATTCATCGGATGTTGTGATCACAATATAGTAGTCATATCTAGGACAACCAAAGTTCCAAAAGGCTGGGCCTAATGTTCTATATAAGAGATCATACAATTGTTTGTGGTGATTCCTATGTTGTTGATGTTATTAGGGTTTTTTTTCACAGTAAATAACTCACGGACACTAGAGAAGCTTTAACCAAGTTTAATTATTCCCAAAGGTTCTGTACATCTGTAATTCAGACAACCCAAAATTTGTTCCATCCAGATATATGTCCCACTTAAGACACTCCTCCTTCTCTCCAATCCTTACATCTTATGGTTCCACAGGAAGAGAGTAAAGAGAGTAACAGGATACCAGACCTTTCTCCCTGATGAGAATCTGTCCTGACCTCAACCTCTCCTTCATCTAATCCACAGATGTTCGTCTCCCCTGTTTCACACTTTGCTCTCCTCTCGTCCACCCAACACATTCCGAAGCCGTCTGTCTTTCTTCAGAGAACCATTAACTTCTGACATAACACCCAGTCTCTTTCACTTCCTATCACTACTTTAATGTCTCCATGTTCAAAGTTTAGCCGATTCCAACAATGGAAACAATATTTGTTGGTCCGTGGTGTGTAATGACGAGCAACCACATGCTGCCCTTGACACGTTTATGAAATTGCTTATCCCAGTTCCTAATAAGCAGCACCCATTAAGAAAATGACTGTAAAACTGTTAAATCCACGTGGATTGATGATACATTTAAAAATGGTATGATGAAGAGGGAGGCAAAAGGGATGGCATATAGGTCTGGCTGAATAACTGATTGGCGTTCCTAAAGTAAACTACCTGCTACCTGCCCAGAAGCTAGGATATGCATATAATTGGTAGGTTTGGATAGAAAACACTCTAAAGTTTCTAAAACTGTTACAATAATGTCTGTGCGTATATCATAACTTTTTTGGCAGGTGAAACCCCGAGGACAAACCATCCAGGAGGAATTTTTTGTTGTTGAGGTGACTCTGTTTTCAAATGGTTTTGTGTGGCACTTTTCTGTGGCACTTGGTTGCAGTTCCTATTTCTTCCACTAGATGTCAACAGTCTTTAGAAATTGGTTGATGTTTTTCTTTAGAGAAATGAAGAAGTTCGGCTATTCAGAACAAGGGTCCAGCCTAGTGCTCTCTAATGTTTTGATGCACGCTCCAGGTCACTCGCTTCACGTTCTTTTTATCCGGTATTGAACACAGTTTATCCCGTCTTAAATTTTCTCGATTATTTACGTTTTAAAATACCTAAAGTTGGATTAGGAAAGTTGTTTGAAATGTTTGGACAGCGTTTACAGGTAACTTATTAGATATTTTGTAGTCATGCTGGGCGAGTTGGAACCAGTGTTTTTTTTAAATCAAACGCTGTAAGGGTTTTCTTCTGGTGAAAGAGAGGCGGACCAAAATGCAGCGTGGTGGTTATTCATGTTTTTAATAAAGACGACTATACATGAACAGACTATACAAAACAAGAAAAGTGAAAACCTAAACAGTCCTATCTGGTGCAAACACAGAGACAGGAACAATCACCCACAAAACCCAACACAAAACAGGCTACCTAAATATGGTTCCCAATCAGAGACAATGACTAACACCTGCCTCTGATTGAGAACCATATCAGGCCAAACATAGAAATAGACAAACCAGACACACAACATAGAATGCCCACCCAGCTCACGTCCTGACCAACACTAAAACAAGGAAAACACATATGAACGATGGACAGAACGTGACAAACACGCCAAATAAATAGACATTTTGGAGATATAACGACGGAATTAATCGAACTAAAGTGATGTTTATGGGACATATTGGAGTGCCAACAGAAGAAGCTCTTCAAAGGTAAGGCACAAATTATATCGTTATTTCTGAGGATTGTGTCGCGCCTGGCGGGTTGAAATATGATTGTCATGTGTTTGTTTGATGGGGTGCTGTCCTCAGATAATCTCATGGTTTGCTTTTGCCGCAAAGCCTTTTTGAGATCTGACACGGTGGCTAGATTAACAAGAAGTTAAGCTTTGCACTTGTGAATGAATGAAAGTTAAATATTTCTCATTAAAAAAAATATATTTTACACTCTGCAATTTCACAGGATGTTGTCAACGTTCCGCTAGCAGGTTTTAATGTGATTTAACCTTTTGGAACTACTCCTCCCGGATCCGGGAGAATTGTCATCAACTACACTAATTAGCATAACGCAACGAACAAAAAATCTTACTAGAAAATATTCATATTCATGAAATCACAAGTGAAATATAGTGAAACACAGCTTAGCCTTTTGTTAATCACCCTGTCATCTCAGATTTTGAAATGATGCTTTACAGCCAAAGCAAGACAAGCATTTGTGTAAGTTTATCGATAGCCTAGCATAGCATTATGTCCAGCTAGCAGCAGGGAGCTTGGTCACGAAAATCAGAAAAGCAATCAAATTAAATAGTTTACCTTTGATGAGCTTCGGATGTTTTCACCCACGAGACTCCCAGTTAGACAGCAAATGTTAATTTTGTTCCATAAAGATGATTTTTTTATAGCCAAAATACCTCCGTTTATTCTTCACGTTTTGTTGAGAAATCCACCGGAAGTTGCAGTCACGACAACGCCGAAAAAAAACTCAAAATTTGATCCATAATATCGACAGAAACATGGCAAACCTTTTTTATAATCAATCCTCGAGGTGTTTTTCAAATATCTATTTAATAATATATCAACCAGGACAATTGGCTTTTCACTAGGAGCGAGAGGCACAATGGCCGCCTTTGTCTATTACGCACAAATCACTCTGAGAGCCACCACCTGACCACTGACGCAATGTTGTCGTTCACGCTCATTTTTCAAAACAAAAGCCTGAAACTATGTATAGTGACTGTAGACACATTAGGCTTTCGCCTGGAATATCAGTTCTGTTATATTCACAGACAATATTTTTACAGTTTTAGAAACTATGGTGTTTTCTATCATAAGCTGTCAATTATATGCATATTCTAGCACCTGGTCCTGAGAAATAGCCTGTTTACTTTGGGAAAGTTATTTTTTCCAAAAATGAAAATAGTGCCCCCGAGTTTCAAAGGTTAATGTGCCATAACAGGTTTTAATGTGTTTGAGCCAATCAGTTGTGTTGTGACAAGGTAGGGGGGGTATACAGAAGATAGCCCTATTGGGTTAAAGACAAAGTCCATATTATGTCAAGAACAGCTCAAATAAGCAAAGAGAAACAACAGTCCATCATTACTTTAAGGACCACCACAAGAATGGAAGATCCAGAGTTACTTCTGATGCAAAAGTTCAGTAGAGTTACCAGACTTAGAAATTGCAGCCCAAATAAATGCTTCACAAAGTTCAAGCAACAGACACATCTCAACATCATTGGTTCAGAGGAGACTGCGTGAATCAGGCCTTCATGGTCCAATTGCTGCAAGGAAACCACTACTAAAGGACACCAATAATAAGAAGAGACTTGCTTGGGCCAAGAAACACGAGCAATTGACATTAGACCGGTGGATATCTGTCCTTGGGTCTGATGAGTCCAAATTTGAGTGTTTGGTTCCGAGCATCATGTCTTTGTGAGACGAGGAGTAGATGAACAGATTATCTCTGCATGTTTGGTTCCCACCGTGAAGCATGGAGGAGGAGATGTGATGGTGTGTGGGTGCTTTGCTATTGACAAAGTCAGTGATTTATTTATTCAAGTCACACTTAACCAGGATGGCTTCCACAGCATTCTACAGCTATATGCCATCCCATCTGGTTTGGGCTTAGTCCCACTGTCATTTGTTTTTCAACAGGACAATGACCCAACACACCTCCAGGCTGTGTAAGCGCTATTTGACCAAGAAGGAGAGTGATGGAGTGCTGCATCAGATGACCTGGCCTACACAATCCCCCAGCCTCAACCAAATTGAGATGGTTTGGGATGAGTTGGATAGCAGAGTGAAGGAAAAGCAGCCTACAAGTTCTCAGCATATGTGGGAACTCCTACAAGACTGTTGGAAAAGGATTCCAGGTGAAGCTGTTTGAGAGGAAGCAAGGGTGGCAACTTTTGAAGAATAAAATATATATTTTGATTTAACACTTGTGGTTACTACATGATTCCATGTGTTTTTTAATAATTTTGATGTCTTCTCTATTATTCTACTATGTAGAAAATAGTAAAAATAAAGAAAAACCCTTGAATGAGTAGGCGAGTCCAAACTTTTGACTGGTACTGTACATTAAATTCCCTGACAACAGCTCCAGTGGACATTCCTGCAGTCATAATGCCAATTGCCCGCTCCCTCAGAGATCTGTGGCATTGTTGTGTGACCAAACTGCACATTTTAGTGGCCTTTTATTATCCCCAGCACAAGGTGCACCTGTGTAATAATCAAGCTGTTCAATCTGCTTCTTGATATGCCTCACCTGTCAGGTGGATGGATTATCTTGGCAAAGAATTCATGTTTAATAACAGGGATGTAAAAAATTCTGCAATCTTTTTTTTCAGATCATGAAACATCCAACACTTTACATGTTGTGTTTATATTTTTGTTTTTTGTTGTTACTATCAGTTTTAGGAACATTTACCCAAAATATGACATCAGCGATAATCAAAATGTTGAAAATCTGTGAATGTCTAAATAAGAAATTGGTCCATTTAAACAGCAATGTGTTGAACCCTTTCAACAACGGGGAGATGTTACTGATGTGCTTTGTATCTGCGACGTAAAAACACGTTTTGGACTTCCACACAAAATTACTTCTTTGGTTATGTTATGTTTAAGGAAGTGTGTAGGTCACATTCTGTATCATACAGCTATGAAAGCTATCCAGCGACGACTGTGTCTTCAGTGTCCTAGAACTGTCTAGGTTTTTGTGTTCTGACTTGTAAAACAGGATGTATAAAATAAGTAATGTAAACATAGCAGTAATTACCAGGAAGCTCTACATTTGTTTTCAAATCACACTAAGATTGTTAAAACTGGCCTCAGGTTATTGAGAGATCTGATTTAGGATTTACCCTCGTAGCAAGGTTTTGTTATCATGTGGTTTCATTTGGGTCTCTATTTAAAAATAACACTGTCTTTGGCAGGAGAAAGACCAGACACAGAGGAACCAGAGCCAGGGACGTCCAAACCAGCAAGACGACACCAGTGCTCCCAGTGTGGACAGTGTTTCAACCAGAAGGCACACCTGAAACAACATGAGAGGATACACACAGGGGAGAAGCCGTACCACTGCTTCCAATGTGGAAAGTGTTTCAGCCGTTCGGGGGCGCTGAAACAACATGAGAGAATACACACAGGAAAGAAGCCTTACCACTGCTCCCAATGTGGAAAGTGTTTTGTCTGTTCGGGGGACCTGAAACAACATGAGAGAATACACACAGGAGAGAAGCCTTACCACTGCTCCCAATGTGGAAAGTGTTTCACCCAGGTCGGGATGCTGAAAGAACATGAGAGAATACACACAGGAGAGAAGCCGTACCACTGCTCCCAATGTGGAAAGTGTTTCAACCGTTCGGGATGCTGAAAGAACATGAGAGAATACACACAGGAGAGAAGCCTTACCACTGCTCCCAATGTGGAAAGTGTTTCAACCAGAGAGGACACCTGAAAAAACATGAGAGAATACACACAGGAGTGAAGCCTTACCACTGCTCCCAATGTGGAAAGTGTTTCGCCAGGTCGGGGATGCTGAAACAACATGAGAGAATACACACAGGGGTGAAGCCTTACCACTGCTCCCAATGTGGAAAGTGTTTCGCCCGGTCGGGGATGCTGAAACAACATGAGAGAATACACACAGGAGAGAAGCCTTACCACTCCTCCCAGGGTGCAAACCATTTGCCCATTTAGGAAGCCTGAAAGAACACATTAGACTACACACAGAGGACAAGACTTAGAAAAGCTCAGACTGTGGGAAAACATATTACTCATAACAGTCATTTAAACGTCATTAGAGAATCCACACAGGAGAGAGAAATTACTTCTCTTAGCGTGTATGTTGATATTTCACATCACATTGACTTAAAATTCATCAGAGAACATACACAGTGCTCCCGTTGTCTTATATTGTTGACTGACAATGTGTTTTACTGTCTTTACCATATAAAATTAAATGGTACAGGGTATACTCAAACATATATTTGTTTGTTTTTATTAGAAAACATGAATTGAATATGGAGTCTGTCAGTTTGAATATAAAGAAGATCAGGTTCCTTCTTTTAAACTGTCCTTTTTTAAAACTTTTTGTGTTTATCTGGGTGTGTCATTCCTCCAGCACTACAGATAATCAAGTGATATTTGGATGTGATGCATTTGTTCCATTGTTGACATTTACATTGTTGGCCCACTGATGATTTAATGAAATGAAAATGTTCAGACTCTGTAATGGAAAACGTTAATTGTTTGTGTGTCCACATAACTGAGTATGTGACTAACCTTGTGAAACTGTCCTATTATAAGCTCCTGTTCTTGGGAGTATCATCCTGTGTTGCAAACCAATTTACACCTGTGTCCTTGTATGACTAAAGTCCCTCCCAGGAACAGGAAACTATAAAGATATGTGCTAATCACTCAATGCTTCAGTAATTCAGACTGTCTCCACTGCGCTGTGTAACTCTGTTATTCTCTCTGAGCTCAGAAATAAAAAATCTTGGTTTGACTTGGACTCCAGCAGATCCTTATTTTATAATATCAACCACAACTCTCCCACAGATTGCTGTGTATTATTGTCTAAATGAAGAGTTCCTCTTTCGACTTTCCTGGTGGCATTTACAAACCTCCCACTGGTTGAATAAACATTGTTACCCAAATGATGAGATTATTATTTTATTTGTCAAATGGCAACCAAGCATCGATCATCATGTCACCAGATTAAAACCCTCAAAATGTATTGGAATTGAGCATCAAGCTCATCACGTGCACTTTCACCACCCTGTGAAGTTCATAACTTATTTCATCTGTAGCCTAATAAACTACATGGTTTTCCAAGTTTTAGAGGGAGGACCACAACATATCATCACGTGACTCCAAGTTAACTAAGACATGATGGTTATTATATAAATATTTGTACATAAAGGAGTTTCCATCGCCATTTCTCACTAAAACGTTTTTACTGACACAACCCACCATGTCAAACGAAATAACATATCGTCTGTCGCCATTTATAAAAATGTTCAGGCATATCCTGTTTCTGTCATCCCGGTCATTACTTCTGAAATGGTTGGATCAATATCCACCTTCATGATATGGATGAAGCCTGATTTGGAATGTCTGAGTAGTTCTATCTGATGTCATAATACACCCCTCTGATAGTGATACATTTGTTACTTACAGGGCACCACTGCCCCTGACCAGCTGAATGCAGGTGGGCTCTCCTGTCAACATGGGGCTCCTACTGCAGGTAGCCTAGCGGTTAACAGTGTTGGGCCAGTAACTGAAAGATCCCTGGTTTGAATCCCAGAGAGGACTAGGTGGAAAATCTGTCAATGTGCCCTTGAGGGCTGCAACAGGAGCCTCATGTTGACAGGAGAGCCCACCTGCACTCAGCTGGCCAGGTGTCTTAACAGGAACAAGCTTGGCACACCTGTATTTTTTCCCATTCTTCTCTGCAGATCCTCTCAACCTCTGTCAGGTTGGATGGGGAGCGTCGCTGCACAGCTATTTTCAGTGGCTGGGCCACACAAGGACATTCAGAGACTTGTCCCGAAGCCACTTCTGCATTGTCCTTTGTCTGTGTGCTTAGGGTTGTTGTTCTGTTGGAAAGTGAACCTTTGCCCCAGTCTGAGGTCCTGAGTGCTCTGGAGCAGATTTTCATCAATTATCTCTCTGTACTTTATTTTTATTTTAGTTATTTATTATTGAACCTTTATTTAACTTGGCAAGTCAGTTAAGAACAAATTCTTATTTACAACGGTGGCCAACCAAAAGGCAAAAGGCCTCCTACGGTGGCTGGGATTCAAAACAAGGATACATCCCTAACCAAGGCCCTTCTTCAGTGGGTTCTTCCTTGCTGAGCGTCCTTTCAGGTTATGTTGATATAGGACTCATTTTACTATGGATATAGATATTTTTGTACCTGTTTCCTCCAGCATCTTCACAAGGTCCTTTGCTGTTGTTCTGGGACTGGTTTGCACTTTTCGCACCAACGTATGTTGATCTCTAGGAGACAGAACAAGTCTCCTTCCTGAGCGGTATGACGGCTGTGTGGTCCCATGGTGTTTATACTTGCATATACTATAGTTTGTCAACAAGATATTTGTGGAGTGGTTGAAAACCGAGTTTTAATGACTCCAACCTAAGTGTATGTAAACATCCCTTGTATAGCCTCCACTCTGTACTGGTACCCCCTGTATATAGTCTCCACATTGACTCTGTACTGGTACCCCCTGTATATAGCCTCCATATTGACTCTGTACTGGTACCTCCTGTATATAGCCTCCACATTGACTCTGTACTGGTATCTCATGTATATAGCCTCCAGATTAACTCTGTACTGGTACCTCCTGTATACAGCCTCCACATTAACTCTGTACTGGTATCTCCTGTATATAGCCTCCACATTAACTCTGTACTGGTACCTCCTGTATACAGCCTCCACATTAACTCTGTACTGGTACCTCCTGTATATAGCCTCCACATTAACTCTGTACTGATATATCCTGTATATTGCCTCCACATTGACTCTGTACTGGTACCTCCTGTATATAGCCTCCACATTAACTCTATACTGGTACCTCCTGTATATAGCCTCCACGTTGACTCTGTACCGGTACTTCCTGTATACAGCCTCCACATTAACTCTGTACTGGTACCTCCTGTATATAGCCTCCACATGGACACTGTACTGGTACCCCCTGTATATAGCCTCCATATTGACTCTGTACTGGTACCTCCTGTATATAGCCTCCACATTGACTCTGTTCCGGTACCTCCTGTATATAGCCTCCACATTGACTATGTACTGGTAACTCCTGTATATAGCCTCCACATTGACTCTGTACTGGTACCCCCTGTATATAGCCTCCACATGGACTCTGTACTGGTACCCCCTGTATATAGCCTCCATATTGACTCTGTACTGGTACCTCCTGTATATAGCCTCCACATTGACTCTGTTCCGGTACCTCCTGTATATAGCCTCCACATTGACTATGTACTGGTACCTCCTGTATATAGCCTCAACATTGACTCTGTACTGGTACCCCTTGTATATAGCCTCCACATTGACTCTGTACTGGTACCCCCTGTATATAGCCTCCACATTGACTCTGTACTGGTACCCCCTGTATATAGCTGACTCTGTACTGGTACCCCCTGTATATAGCCTCCACATTGACTCTGTACTGGTATCTCCTGTATATAGCCTCCACATTGACTCTGTATGGTATACCTCCACATTAACTCTGTACTGGTACCTCCTGTATATAGCCTCCACATTGACTCTGTACTGGTACCCCCTGTATATAGCCTCCACATAGACTCTGTACTGGTACCTCATGTATATAGCCTCCATATTGACTCTGTACTGGTACCTCATGTATATAGCCTCCACATAGACTCTGTACTGGTACCTCATATATATAGCCTCCATATTGACTCTGTACTGGTACCTCATGTATATAGCCTCCACATTGACTCTGTACTGGTACCTCATGTATATAGCCTCCACATTGACTCTGTACTGGTACCTCATGTATATAGCCTCCATATTGACTCTGTACTGGTACCTCCTGTATATAGCCTCCACATTGACTCTGTACTGGTACCCCCTGTATATAGCCTCCACATTGACTCTATACTGGTACCTCCTGTATATAGTCTCCACATTGACTCTGTACTGGTATCTCCTGTATATAGCCTCCACATTAACTCTGTACTGGTACCTCCTGTATATAGCCTCCACATTAACTCTGTACTGGTACCCCCTGTATATAGCCTCCACATTGACTCTGTACTGGTACCTCATGTATATAGTCTCCACATTGACTCTGTACTGGTACCCCCTGTATATAGCCTCCACATTAACTCTGTACTGGTACCCCCTGTATATAGCCTCCACATTGACTCTGTACTGGTACCTCCTGTATATAGCCTCCATATTGACTCTGTACTGGTACCTCCTGTATATAGCCTCCACATTAACTCTGTACTGGTATCTCCTGTATATTACCTCCACATTGACTCTGTACTGGTACCTCCTGTATATAGCCTCCACATTCACTCTGCACTGGTATCTCCTGTATATAGCCTCCACATTAACTCTGTACTGGTACCTCATGTATATAGCCTCCACATAGACTCTGTACTGGTACCTCATGTATATAGCCTCCATATTGACTCTGTACTGGTACCTCATGTATATAGCCTCCACATTGACTCTGTACTGGTACCTCATGTATATAGCCTCCACATTGACTCTGTACTGGTACCTCATGTATATAGCCTCCATATTGACTCTGTACTGGTACCTCCTGTATATAGCCTCCACATTGACTCTGTACTGGTACCCCCTGTATATAGCCTCCACATTGACTCTATACTGGTACCTCCTGTATATAGTCTCCACATTGACTCTGTACTGGTACCTCCTGTATACAGCCTCCACATTAACTCTGTACTGGTACCTCATGTATATAGCCTCCACATTGACTCTGTACTGGTACCCCCTGTATATAGCCTCCACATTAACTCTGTACTGGTACGCCCTGTATATAGCCTCCACATTGACTCTGTTCTGGTACCTCCTGTATATAGCCTCCACATTGACTCTGTACTGGTACCTCCTGTATATAGCCTCCACATTAACTCTGCACTGGTACCTCCTGTATACAGCCTCCACATTAACTCTGTACTGGTACCTCATGTATATAGCCTCCACATTGACTCTGTACTGGTACCTCCTGTATATAGCCTCCACATTAACTCTGCACTGGTATCTCCTGTATATAGCCTCCACATTAACTCTGTACTGGTACCTCCTGTATACAGACTCCACATTAACTCTGTACTGGTACCCCCTGTATATAGCCCCCACATTAACTCTGTACTGGTACCCCCTGTATATAGCCTCCACATTAACTCTGTACTGGTACCTCCTGTATATAGCCTCCACATTAACTCTGCACTGGTATCTCCTGTATATAGCCTCCACATTAACTCTGTACTGGTACCTCCTGTATACAGCCTCCACATTGACTCTGTACTGGTACCTCCTGTATATAGCCTCCACATTGACTCTGTACTGGTACCTCCTGTATATAGCCTCCATATTGACTCTGTACTGGTACCTCCTGTATATAGCCTCCACATTAACTCTGCACTGGTACCTCCTGTATATAGCCTCCACATTGACTCTGTACTGGTACCTCCTGTATATAGCCTCCATATTGACTCTGTACTGGTACCTCCTGTATATAGCCTCCACATTAACTCTGCACTGGTATCTCCTGTATATAGCCTCCACATTAACTCTGTACTGGTACCTCCTGTATACAGCCTCCACATTAACTCTGTACTGGTACCTCCTGTATATAGCCTTGTGGCGAAATCTGCTCGGAGCCTTCACCGTGCGCTGCCACTTTAAGAGCGCATGAGCAGTAAGGAAGGAGGAAATAAAGAGAGCTTGTTCAGCTGTTTGGGGAGGAGCTCTTGGGAGGCGCGACAGTTTGATTGTGTGTGCTGCAGAAGTTTTGTTTGTTTTCAGCGTTTGAAGTTTATAAAGTATTTAACTCGATCATCGGTGTGATCGCTTTAGATCGTGGTTGTTTTTGTTTGGGACCGCGCCCGTTATGGATCGCATGGATTAGCAGCAACATTGTTGCGAAGCTTAAACCAACAAACCATCGGACAGTCAGACACCGGCAGGCCTGAAGACCACAGCTAAGATTGATCTTTTCTCTCTCTTTCTCTTCGCTCTCATTCCAGTGCTTTACCCTGCAACAGACTCTCTATTTGTTAAATGCACTGCCCATTGAAGTTCATTAGAGCTGGACTATTATTTCCCTGCCAGAAGTATTTGGATGGACATTTTAGTAGGTTACTTGCAAGCTGTATATTATGTGAACTGTTGAGGTGGGGTGTACTAATGACATGTGGCCGTGAAGACTGTGGACATTTTTAAGGCCTTTGTTGTGTCGATGAACACCCCCACATTCATACCCTCTGCACTCACCCACTAGAAAATAATACAGATTATTGCAAATCCTATATTGATGACTGGGTTCGTTCTTGTATGAAGTTGCTGTTGAATTGCTCTGCCATTATTAGTATTAGTATTATTGTATGAGGTATTCTTGTTTGGGTTACCCCTGTGCTGTGATGTGGGTTTTATATGGTGTGTATTCTTTTTTCTCTCCACTGGCTATCTGGTAAACAGGCTACACTCTAGGCAGTCTTTTCTGCTGATGTGTGTGGGTCTGGTAGTGGTACTCTCTCTATTCTACTCTTTTCCTTTTGGCAGGGTTAATACCTGCCTGGCGCCCGAACAAAATCTTTCTTTACCCCTCTCTTAAGAAATACCGCTACAGAATTGGCGCCCGAACAGGGACTTGAAGAGAAACACCCATGACACCATCCACACAAGGTTGAATCATGTCTTTTGTTGGAACCCCATACTGTGTCAATGTGGACACACCTGATGGTAATCATGTTCGGGATTCTTTCATTGTGGAAGGACTCGATGAACTAATGGAGTTGGATAGCACTGCCCCTAATCCCCAGGCTTCTGGCTCACCTATAACATCTCCACCATTACCCTCCCTCAAACCCTTCCGGTTACCCTGTCCAGAGAGACTGGGAGAGGTGTCTCTGTGATCACTGGACAACTGGAACATCAATGGACACACACCAATCATAGTTTGACAATGCAGGAGAATGCCATTCGCAAACTCAGTGAATGTGTGGAGGCTCATCAGACAGATGTGCAGAGGAGGTTGGATTACCTTCCTGTCAAATGGAGAAAAACCAACAACAAATTGTTCAGAGACAGAAATATTTGCAAGATTCTCTGAAGCAGGATATTCAAGGAAAACTGCATCGGTTCAAAACACAAATGGAAACTAACCATCATCAAGTCATAATCTTTCTTGAGGAGGAACAAAAACAGAGAGAAGAGGAGTCGGCCTCTGTTGTGAAGGGAGTGTGTTCTTATCTGAAGGAAGTTCTGGAGGACATGAAGAACTCTCTCACAGGGGAACTACGATGTTTGATTGAACAGACTCAAAAGGACACCGTTAATGAGATGGAAAAAGCACAGAAGGCCACAGACCTTCAACTGGAAGGGCTGCACCAGGAGGTAATGCAGTGCTTTTCCCTTCTGGACAAATCTTCTGCACCTCCCTCAAGTTTTACCTCTGCCACTGGCTTGGCCAGTAAGGGAATAGGAACAGGTAGCACTACAAAACCCCTCTGAAGATATTGTTAAACAGAACTCCCTCTGCCACTGTCATGCCTCCTATAGAGCGCTCCCTCCCTATAAAACTACTTTTCCCCACTTTTGGAAGTCCAGAAGATGATGTTGATCCACTGTTTTTCTTATCTAAGTGTAATGATTTTCTTTCTATCCGGCCCCTTACTGACTTGGAGGTTCTTGCCACCCTCCGCAGTGTTCTCCATGGTACAGCAAGAGACTGGTGGGAGATAGCCCGTGAACATGTGTCAACCTGGGAGGAGTTTCAAAAATATTCCTCTTAGCCTTCCTTTCAGAGGACTATGGGGATGAACTGGCGGAACGTGTTCGTAACAGAGTCCAGGGTGAAGCAGAGCCAATACGGGACTTTGCCTTCTCCTATCGAGTTCTATGTAGGAGATGGAAGGCTGACATTACTGAGCAGGAGATGGTCAAACTCCTTCTTAAGAACATGGTTCCCCGCCTTGCTAGTCAACTTCGAGAACGTGTGCAGAATGTGGATGATCTGGTGCGTCTTGGGACTCAGTTTGAGAAGGACTGGAAGCACCACCTCCAAACTAAAAACACCGTTCCCTCATCCCAGTATACCCAGAACTCTCCTGGGGCTAAACCGTCTCAGATATTTGTACCCAAGAACCAGGACAAAATTCCAGTTATGTGTTGGAGGTGTAAAGTCCAACATCCTCCAGATTCTTGCCCGCTCTATGTCCAGCATCAGGATTCAGGAAAAGGTCAGAAAGGACAGAAGACTGAAAGTCTACACAGGCGTGGTGGCTTGCATACAATTGGGTCAGCCTTAATGCCCACCATGAAGCCTTTAGACAGCACAGCTAGCGGTCTTATTCCTATTCCGCAACTACTATTGGTTCCTCTGACTGTTAGGAACTGGAGAGGGAAGGCCATAATCGACACAGGGGCATCTTACACCCTGATGCAAGAGGCCCTGTGGCAGAACATGGCATTACCTCATGAGGAGCTACGAACATGGGAGGAGGGACCATTGTCCTTGGCCAATGGAGAACCTACCACCCCTTGGGCTGGATTAGTATAATAATACAACTGCATGGTGAGACTATTAACCTTCCTGTGGCAATACTTGCAGATTTAAGCCTTGCATTTGCTGTAGTCCTTGGCCTAGACTTCCTGTTCTTCAGTGGACTGACCATCTCTATGTCCGAACCCTCCTATCGGCTACACTCTGACTATTCCCAGCCTCATCCATTTCAACCTGGTAATGCACTGATTTCAGGTTGGAGCCTGCTACATTATGCAGAGTCCGGACAAGCTCAAGTCAGAGACAGAGAAACTATAAAGAGACAAAGACAAAAACATGTTCCACCAGTGAAGTCTGAGAACCCAACTATCACCCTGATTACCGCCGTACCCCCCCTTCTATCCGAGAGCAAAAACAAACCTGATGCGGATTTCTACATCAAACAAGCAGTGGAACAGGCATATCTGTCGGATGATGAAAGGTGGCAGCTCTCCCAGATGTTGGACGTGAACAGTGAGGTCTGTACTCTTACACTTGGCCGTACAACCGTCTTCAAACACAAAATCTATACCCGGCATGAGGTCCCCATTAAGCAGCGTCCCTACAGGCTGTCCCCCGCCAAACTGGCAATTCTCAATGAACAGCTTAAAAGCATGTTGGAGAATGGAATTGTGGAACCTTCTTTTTCCGGATGGGCTTCTCCGGTTGTCCTGATTCCTAAGAAAGATGGTGGATATCGATTCTGTGTGGACTACAGGAAGCCAAATGCCATAACAGAAAGCGATGCCTACCCTCTACCAAACATAAATGACATACTGGAATCTCTGGCAGGAGTATCCATCTTTAGTAATCTGGATCTGAACAGTGGCTATTGGCAGGTGTCAATGGATCCCGCTAGTCAGGACAAGACTGCCTTTGTCACCCCTTCTGGTTTGTACTCCTTCAAAGTCATGCCTTTTGGTTTGAAGAATGCTCCAGCAACCTTCCAACGGTTGATGGAGACTGTCCTGGGAGATCTGAGGGGTAGAAATTGTCTCGTGTATCTGGATGACATCATAATCTACTCCTCCTCTGTTGCGGATCATCTGCAAGACATTCAGTCCGTCTTCGACAGACTAAAGGCTGCAGGTTTGACCTTGAACTTGAAGAAGTGTCGTTTCTGTCTGCCAGAACTCAAGTTCCTTGGTCATGTGGTTAATGCTGAAGGCATCCATGCAGATCCAGCCAAAGTTGCAGCCGTGCAGGAATTCCCCATTCCCACATCCCTCAAGGCTGTTCAGCGGTTTCTGGGTATGGCTGGATGGTACCACAGGTTTGTGCCTGATTTTTCAAAGGTAGCTGAACCTCTCAACCACCTTAAGAAGAAAGGTGTGAAATTCCAATGGACCCCTGCATGCCAAGGTGCATTTGAAGCACTCAAAAACAGTCTAATTACTCCTCCAGTGCTTGGACATCCTAACCTGAATGCTCATTTCATTGTGTACACGGATGCAAGTCAAACAGGACTTGGAGCAGTCTTGGCTCAACAAACAGGACTTGGAACAGAAGAAGTTCTTGCCTATGCAAGTCGCACCCTTAATTCAGCCGAAAGGAATTATTCAACGACTGAAAGGGAGTGCCTCGCTGTGGTCTGGGCTTTGGAGAAATGGAGCTACTACTTGGAGGCAAAGATCTTCACCGTTGTCACAGACCATGCTGCTCTGCAGTGGGTTCTGGCATCAGGCAAGACCAACAGCCGTCTTATTCGCTGGTTTATCAGACTGCAGAAGTTTGACTTCATCATTGAGTATCGCAAAGGAAAACTGAACGTTGTACCAGATGCCCTTTCTCGGATTACAGAGACTGCCAATGTTTGTCCTCCCTTGTGCAGTACTTATACTACCGCTAAATGTCTGGATGATTCCTTTCCTCTGGATGATGAGAGTGTATGGAGAGCACAGCAGAAGGATGCTGCCATCATGGCGATCCACAAGAGTCTGTCTGAAGAAGACTCCAAGAGTCACTTCAATGATAAGTATAGCATAATTCAGGATAAAGTGTATCGAAAAACTCCAAGAGGAGATGGAATACACAGCACGCATTATCGCGTCTTCATTCCCTCTACATTGTGTGACCAGATAATCCAAGCTTATCATGACAATCCCATGAGTGGCCATCTTGGAGTTTTTAAAACTTATCGAAGACTACAAGAGGTGGTTTACTGGCCAGGCATGTGGGTTGATACCCGGAAGTTTGTACAGCAGTGTGAAGTCTGCCAGAAATACAAACCAGACATTGGCAGACCTGCCGGGAAAATGCAGCAGACTGTGGTGAACCATCCAAATGAAATGTTGGGAATTGACCTCATGGGACCTTTTCCTCCCAGCCGGGGACACGGAATGAATTTTTATTGGTGGTAGTGGACTACTACACACACTGGGTGGAGTTGTTTCCCCTCCGCAAAGCTACTGCATCAGCCATTGCTCTAATTTTGCGAAGGGAGGTTTTTACCAGATTTGGAATTCCAGACCAAATCCTCTCTGACCGAGGTCCGCAGTTCATATCAGGAATCTACAAAGAGCTCTGTACCTACTGGGGTGTAATTGCCAAGTTGACCACAGCCTATCATCCTCAGACCAACCTGACCGAGAGGGTAAACCGAACCCTGAAGGGGATGATTGCTTCATTCGTGGGGGATCAGCACACAAGGTGGGATCAGCATCTCCCTGAATTTCGCTTTGCACTGAACTCTGCCGTGCAGGAGACTTCTGGGGTCACTCCCGCCGAACTCCACCTGGGAAGACCACTAAAAGGTCCGATGGACAGGGTCTTGCAAAGTTCGAATGTTTCACCTGACTGCCCAGCATTTGATGCCGTACAACACCACCACACCTTGCTAGCCAGAGTGGAGGCCAGCAAAACCAAAGCCAAACAACGACAGCTGAGAAACTATGACAAACATAGACGAGATGTGTGTTTTCCACCCCAGTCTCGTGTCTGGGTACGTTCACATCATCTGTCAAAGGCGTCTAAGAAGTTCACTGCCAAGCTAGCTTCGAGATGGAAAGGTCCATACCGTGTAGTGCAGCAGTTGGGACCAGTGAACTACTTGGTCTGTTTGGAGGACACTGGGGAAGATGTCAGGACAGTGCATGTTGTTGACCTAAAGCCCTGCTACCCTACGGCAGAAGAGCTGGATCGCAGGCAAAAGCAACACCTGCAGGACCTCTTCGTGGAGGACTCGGATGAGGAGGACTTCCCTGGTTTTGTGTAGCAGGAACATGAACCTGTCAATGCCTGCATCCTCTCTGTTTCTACAGGCATTGTTTTTTCATGGGGGGAGGAGTGTGGCGAAATCTGCTCGGAGCCTTCACCGTGCGCTGCCACTTTAAGAGCGCATGAGCAGTAAGGAAGGAGGAAATAAAGAGAGCTTGTTCAGCTGTTTGGGGAGGAGCTCTTGGGAGGCGCGACAGTTTGATTGTGTGTGCTGCAGAAGTTTTGTTTGTTTTCAGCGTTTGAAGTTTATAAAGTATTTAACTCTATCATCGGTGTGATCGCTTTAGATCGTGGTTGTTTTTGTTTGGGACCGCGCCCGTTATGGATCGCATGGATTAGCAGCAACATTGTTGCGAAGCTTAAACCAACAAACCATCGGACAGTCAGACACCGGCAGGCCTGAAGACCACAGCTAAGATTGATCTTTTTCTCTCTCTTTCTCTTCGCTCTCATTCCAGTGCTTTACCCTGCAACAGACTCTCTATTTGTTAAATGCACTGCCCATTGAAGTTCATTAGAGCTGGACTATTATTTCCCTGCCAGAAGTATTTGGATGGACATTTTAGTAGGTTACTTGCAAGCTGTATATTATGTGAACTGTTGAGGTGGGGTGTACTAATGACATGTGGCCGTGAAGACTGTGGACATTTTTAAGGCCTTTGTTGTGTCGATGAACACCCCCCACATTCATACCCTCTGCACTCACCCACTAGAAAATAATACAGATTATTGCAAATCCTATATTGATGACTGGGTTCGTTCTTGTATGAAGTTGCTGTTGAATTGCTCTGCCATTATTAGTATTAGTATTATTGTATGAGGTATTCTTGTTTGGGTTACCCCTGTGCTGTGATGTGGGTTTTATATGGTGTGTATTCTTTTTTTCTCTCCACTGGCTATCTGGTAAACAGGCTACACTCTAGGCAGTCTCTTCTGCTGATGTGTGTGGGTCTGGTAGTGGTACTCTCTCTATTCTACTCTTTTCCTTTTGGCAGGGTTAATACCTGCCTGGCGCCCGAACAAAATCTTTCTTTACCCCTCTCTTAAGAAATACCGCTACAGCCTCCACATTGACTCTGTACTGGTACCCCCTGTATATAGCCTCCACATTGACTCTGTACTGGTACCCCCTGTATATAGCCTCCACATTAACTCTGTACTGGTACCCCCTGTATATAGCCTCCACATTGACTCTGTACTGGTACTTCCTGTATACAGCCTCCACATTGACTCTGTACTGGTCCTTCCTGTATACAGCCCCCACATTAACTCTGTACTGGTACCTCCTGTATATAGCCTCCACATTAACTCTGTACTGGTACCTCCTGTATACAGCCTCCACATTAACTCTGTACTGGTACCCCCTTTATATAGCCTCCACATTGACTCTGTACTGGTACCCCCTGTATATAGTCTCCACATTGACTCTGTACTGGTACCCCCTGTATATAGCCTCCACATTGACTCTGTACTGGTACCCCCTGTATATAGCCTCCACTATGACTCTCTGTCGGTACCCCCTGTATATAGCCTCCACATTGACTCTCTGTCGGTACCCCCTGTATATAGCCTCCACATTGACTCTGTACTGGTACCCCCTGTATATAGCCTCCACATTGACTCTGTACTGGTACCTCCTGTATATAGCCTCCACATTGACTCTGTACTGGTACCCCTGTATATAGTCTCCACATTGACTCTGTACTGGTACCCCTGTATATAGCCTCCACATTGACTCTGTACTGGTACCCCCTGTATATAGCCTCCACTATGACTCTCTGTCGGTACCCCCTGTATATAGCCTCCACATTGACTCTCTGTCGGTACCCCCTGTATATAGCCTCCACATTGACTCTGTACTGGTACCCCCTGTATATAGCCTCCACATTGACTCTGTACTGGTACCCCCTGTATATAGCCTCCACATTAACTCTGTACTGGTATCTCCTGTATATTACCTCCACATTGACTCTTTACTGGTATCTCCTGTATATAGCCTCTACATCGACTCTGTACTGGTACCCCCTGTATATAGCCTCCACATTGACTCTGTACTGGTACCTCCTGTATACAGCCTCCACATTAACTCTGTACTGGTACCTCATGTATATAGCCTCCACATTGACTCTGTACTGGTACCCCCTGTATATAGCCTCCACATATACTCTGTACTGGTACCTCATGTATATAGTCTCCACATTGACTCTGTACTGGTACCCCCTGTATATAGCCTCCACATTGACTCTGTACTGGTACCTCCTGTATATAGCCTCCACATTGACTCTGTACTGGTACCCCCTGTATAGAGCCTCCACATTGACTCTGTACTGGTACCCCCTGTATATAGCCTCCACATTAAGTATGATGTATCCACTGATTATACCAAACATCTGGAACACCTTCCTAATATGGAGTTGGACCCTCCCCTTTTCCCCTCAGAACAGCCTCAATTCGTCGGGGCATGGACTGTACAAGGTGTCGAAAGCATTCCACAGGGTTGCTGGCCCATGTTGACTCCAATGCTTCCCACAATTGTGTCAAGTTGGCTGGGTGTCCTTTGGTTGCAGTGGGTTCTCCTCAGAGGAGGATGGGGAGGACCATCGTCCTCAGTTATTTTCAGAAAAATAAAAAAGGTAAAATATTTAAAAGTGGTCCTTTTTAGATAAATCTATACAAAATATAATCACGTCACCAAATAATTTATTAAAACATACTATTTTGCATCCTCCTCTGGGTACATTGACTTCAATACAAAACCTAGGAGGATTATGGTTCTCAAGGCTTCCATATACTTACACAGTTATTATGACAACTTCCGGAGGACATCCTCCAACCCATCAGAGCTCTTGCAGCATGAACTGACATGATGTCCAACCAATGAAAGGATCAGAGAATGTATCTAGTACTGAAAGCATAAGCTACAGCTAGCTAGCACTACAGTGCATAACATGTGGTGAGTAGTTGACTAAAAGAGAGAAATACAATAGTTGAACAGTTTTGAACAAATTATTTTATTCCAAAATGAAGGAGAAGCGAGAGATATTTCGTCATTTATTTTCCACTTTCAGTTTCACTTACTTAGCTAGCAAATGCAGCTATCTAGTTTAGTCTACTCAAACACTTGGCTCAAACAGAGCGATGCTATGTTAGCTAGCTGGCTATGACTATCCAACACAACACTGGAACTCTTCCAAGTCAAGGCCAGCTTTTGGTTTGACTAATTTATTGCCACTGGGACCCTCCAAGGTAAGTGCTAAACTGCTTACTGACTGTACACTGTAACGTTACTGCATGATTGTAGCAGGTTTTTAAACGAGTTCTATTAGCTCTGTTGACTATGATGTTATTTTAGCTAATATGGTGACAACAATGTAAGCAGTGAAATGGTTTGGCTTGGAAAGGTTTTTTCTCCTGGTCACATACAGCTGATGTGTTGTGCATTGAAGTACAGAAACAAAGCGAGAAGGTGATAAGAGGAGAGCACATAGATGCAAGAAGGAATACAACGTGTCTGTAATGAAAGTGAACTGTGTTTATGCATGATCAGGGGTGTATTCATTCCGCCGATTCTGTTGACAAACGTTTAAATGGAACAAAACGGGGATAAACATACCTGAATTTGTCCAGTGATATCTCTATTTCAGCTAGATGCAGGCGAGAGTGTGCAAGGCAGTATTGAATGTGTCACTGTCTGTCTATGTGTCACTGTCTGTCATCGCAAAATGTTCTCTCGACCTGTGTGAACCTACATTCTAAACTTTCATTCATAGGCTAGGTTGCTACCTCATGATAGGTATAGGGACAATTAGAGTATCATGTAGTAGCCTAAACCTATTGCTGTTACATTGAACAGGGTGAGGGACATATGAATGACAGTCGTCCAATATGCTGTAATAGAATTAAGGCCATGCTCATGGAAAAACAAATCGTCCTGCCTCATCTTAAACGGCACAAACCACCACTGTTTGGGTGGTGGACCACTCTTGGTACACATGGGAAACTGTTGAGCTGAAAAACCCAGCAGCGTTGCAGTTCTTGACACAAACCGGTGCACCTGGCACCTACTACCATACCCTGTGCAAAGTAACTTAAATATTTTGTCTTTAAGGGAATAGTATGGTCACATGTAAGATAAAAAAGAATGTGAAAAATTAACAGAGAAAATGTATATCAACACACTACCTATTCATATAAGTATTTATTAATCATCTACATTTTCATATTGAGCTTCTACGTCTGTGTACAGGAAC
Source organism: Oncorhynchus gorbuscha (assembly GCF_021184085.1). NCBI lineage: Eukaryota > Metazoa > Chordata > Actinopteri > Salmoniformes > Salmonidae > Oncorhynchus > Oncorhynchus gorbuscha. Next base: position 2,401,898 of record NC_060190.1, read on the forward strand.
GTATTATTTGGAAGAGAAAATGTATCAGCTTATTATTAAATAATTATGACGTTCTTTCCAATACAAAAAGTGTAGTAACTATTGTTTCCAAGCTGCGTTACCCACTCCAGCCAGCAGATGGCGATGAGCGTCTTTCAGTTGTCTCTTCTTGCGTGACGTATAATGGACTGGACGGACGCTTCTTCAGGAACAACAAGGCGCCAACTCTTTCGACCACCTCGGTAGCTTGCTAGCCAACATAAAAGTGAAAGATTGACGCTTTAGACCATCTTAATGTACATTATCTAATCTCAGTGTTTTAAACACAGTTCTGTTGATCTATTAACTGGTTAACTGTAACCTAATTTGCAAACTTGTTCAAGATTTATGCTGAGCCTAGCACTAGGCTATTCGCTAATGCTAACTAGCTAGCTAACATCCCTGACCATGAGTTCATTAAACTACTCATCCCTGCTATAGAAGAGGAGGTCTGCTGTTTGGAGAAAGACGTTCTGGCGCTGAACATTGAAGAAGAGGATGAGGTTACAGTGAAAGAAGAGAAAGGACCTTTTAGAATGAAAAAGGAGGAAGATTGTTATAGTGAAGGAAGAAGATGCTGTTATATGAAAGAACATTTCAGAAAACGAAAAAGGAGGAAGATGAGACTGTTATAGTGAAGGAAGAAGATGCTGTTATTATGAAAGAACATTTCAGAATGAAAAAGGAGGAAGATGAGACTGTTATAATGAAGGAAGAAGATGCTGTTATAGTGAAAGAACATTTCAGAATGAAAAAGGAGGAAGATGAGACTGTTATAATGAAGGAAGAAGATGCTGTTATTATGAAAGAACATTTCAGAATGAAAAAGGAGGAAGAGGAGACTGTTATAATGAAGGAAGAAGATGCTGTTATAGTGAAAGAACATTTCAGAATGAAAAAGGAGGAAGAGGAGACTGTTATAGTGAAGGAAGAAGATGCTGTTATTGTGAAAGAACATTTCAGAATGAAAAAGGAGGAAGAGGAGGCTGTTATAGTGATAGAAGAGAAAGAACCGTTTAGAGAGGAAGAGGATGCTATCTCAATAAAGGTGAAGGAGGAAGACGTTTTTGGAGTGAAAGAGGAAGAGACAGAATATCAGATTAACACCAGTGAGTACTGTCTTTAACAGGGACACAAACTATGCCGTTGTTGAACTAATGTGTGGTTTTAAAGTGTTATTCTACTGAAGTTCTACACTTGAATATGTTGTTCAGTACTGTAGGAATTGTTAAAAGGTCAATCTGCCATTGGTTCATATATTTTAGGGACTTTTCAATTCGATGTATTGAATTCTCCATGTGGTCTACATTAAAGTTCCCCTCATCTAGTATAACAGGCTTTTAAAATTCAATATTGAAGCATAATCTCTACTTAAAATATCAAAGGGACATATTCATGCCTCTTGTAAGACCCTATGATTTTATGAGACGGTTATAAGTTTACTACTCATTTTGATGTTCTCATTAACACAGGAGAGAGACATGACTATGGTGGATCCTCTGGGGAGCTTCAACAACATCCTGATGCTGACGAGGAAGAGAAGAGTCTCTCCAGATCAGAACACCAGATGGTACAGCTTGGTCTGGTCTAGCATACAGCTTTCTCTCTCTGGGTCTGGTCTAGCTCTCTCTGGGTCTGGTCTAGCTCTCTCTGGGTCTGGTCTAGCTCTCTCTGGGTCTGGTCTAGCTCTCTCTGGGTCTGGTCTAGCTCTCTCTGGGTCTGGTCTAGCTCTCTCTGGGTCTGGGCTGGGTTTCTGTAAAGCACTTTATGACAACAGTGACATCAGCATCCAGAGCCAGAGAAGAGTCTCTCCAGATCAGAACACCAGATGGTACAGCTTGGTCTGGTCTAGCATACAGCTTTCTCTCTCTGGGTCTGGGTTTCTGTAAAGCACTTTATGACAACAGTGACATCAGCATCCATAATGATGTGCGTCTGTGTCCCCTCTTTATGGTTACCAGGACAACACTAGCCCTTCCTCCCTCCCGGAGTCCCTGTATCGTGCCTCTCCCGGTAGCACCTTACTGCTGGGTATGAAGAGGTTGTCTGTGCTGCTGGTGGACTGCAGGAAAACAACGGGGCTGAGTGGAACTGTGAGAGGAGGAGAAGAGAAGAAAGGATCAGATTTGACACATCAAAGTAAGTGCTGTAGTTTAGTTTGAACAAATACAATAGATCTGCCCACCGGTATCTGTTACCAGGACAACCAGCAGAGTTCTGTTGGTTGACAGGAAGATAGACTGGTGTATATGGATGTTATGAATATCATAACACTGAAAAAGGATTCTGCCAATGAAAAGAGAGAAACCAATAGACCATATAAAACCTTGATGAAAGTTAGCTTTGGAGAGAAAGTTTCAAGATGATCCAATGTAAGGTGCTTTTTTTACAAAAACTTTTCCTTAAAACATTATGGATGTTACATTGCCTGTCCCAGTCAAACCCCCTATCTTTACAAGACTGTAGAACAGGCAAACTAAACTCAAGACTTTGGTAATTAATTAACTAGTACTGAAGAAAAGCTGTGATCAGGCTGCCCACTCAAACAAAAGCTTCAAACTGTAACCATTGCTGGCGACCTGGTTCAGGTTATCAATCAACCTACCAGGGTAGTGGCAAACAGTAGAGGAATGAAATCATCAACATGGTTTGATCATATCTTTACTAATGCTGCAGAAATGGGTTTTAAAGCAGTATCCAGATCCATCAGATGTAGTGATCACAATATAGGAGCCATGTCTAGGAAAACCACCGTTCCAAAGGCTGGGACTAATATTGTGTATAAGAGGTCATACAATTTTATGTAGTGATTCCTATGTTATTGATGTAAATAATATTTGTTGGTCTGTGGTGTGTAATGATGAGCAACCAGACGCTGCCCTTGACACATTTGAAGCTGCTTATCCCAGTTACTAATAAGCAGCACCCATTAAGAAAATGACTGTAAAAACTGTTAAATACACGTGGATTGATGAGGAATTAAAAAATGGTATGATGAAGAGGGAGGCAAAAGAGATGGCAAATAGGTCTGGCTGTATAACTGATTGGCAAATGTATTGCAAATTGAGACATCATTTGACTAAACTGAATAAAAAGAAGAAACTACACAATGAACCAAAGATAAATGACATGAAGAATGAAACTTATTGCTCAATGAAAGTCTATATCTAACAGAAGTGGGTGAAACGAACTTACCACCCTAACAACCAAACAATGAACAGGTGAAAACAATTAGACAAAACCAAACGAAAAAGGATCGGTGGCAGCTAGTAGACCGGCGACGACGACCGCCGAGCGCCACCCGAACAGGGAGGGAAGCCACCTTCGGTAATATTCGTGACACCTATTGCAAATTGAGAAATAATGTGACTAAACTCAATATAAAGAATAAACTACACTATGAAACAAAGATAAATGACATGAAGAAGGATAGTAAAAATCTTTGGAGCATCTTCAATGAAATTTTGCGCAAATAAAATCAACAATGACAAGTCACTGGTGTCTGACAACGTGGATGGAAAATTGAGGATAATAGCAGCCGATATTGCCATTCCTATTTGCCTTGTCTTTAATTTAAGCCTACTAGAAAGTGTGTGCCCTCAGGCCTGGAGGGAAGCTAAAGTCATTCCACTACCCAAGAATAGTAAAGCTCCCTTTACTGGCTTAAATAGCCGACCAATCAGCCTTAAATAGCCGACCAATCAGCCTGTTACCAACCATTACAATTTTGGAAAAAATATATTTGACCTGATACAAAGTAAACAAATATAGACGTTCAGCTTATAGGGAAGTTCATTCAACTAGCACAGCACTTACAAATGACTGATTGGCTGAGAGACATTGATGATAAAAATGGCTTTACACCTCCTGCTATATTGTGGATAAAGAGTTTTTCTTTTAAAATATAACCTTTATTTAACTAGGCAAGTCAGTTATAAACAAATTCTTTTTTTCAATGATGGCCTAGGACTGCCTTGTTCAGGGGCAGAACGACAGAGTTTTTTACCTTGTCAGCTCAGGGTTTCGATCCAGCAATCTTTCGGTTACTGGCCTACCGCTCTAACCACTAGGCTACCTGCCGCCCCAGAGCTACCTGTCTAACAGGACACAGAGAGTGTTCTTTAATGGAAGCTTGTACAACAAAATCAAGTTTGAATCAGGAATTCCCCAGGGCAGCTGTTTGGCACCTACTTTTTAAAATCTTTACCAACAACATGCCAATGACATTTGAGTAAAGCCAGTGAGTCTATGTATGCGTTGACTCAACACTGTACATGTCAGCTACTACATCGACTGAAATGACTTCAACACTTAACATAGAGCTGCAGTTAGTATCAGAATGGGTGTCAAGGAATAAGTTAATCCTAAATATTTCTGATTACCTTAAAACCTCTTGGTGTTAGGGGGCACTATTTTCATTTTTGGAAAAAAAACGTCCCCGTTTTAAACGGGATATTTTGTCAGTAAAAGATACTAGAATATGCATATAATTGACAGCTTTGGATAGAAAACACTCTAATGTTTCCAAAACTGTAAAGATATTGTCTGTGAGTATAACAGAACTGATGTTGCAGGTGAAAGCCTGAGAAAAATCCAATCCGGAAGTGCCCCAGGTTTTGAAAGCGCTGTGTTCCAATGACTCCCTATATGGCTTTGAATGTACCATCAACAAGCTTATGCTTTCTACGTATTCCCCAAGGTGTCTACAGCATTGTGACGTAGTTTTACGCATTTCTATTGAAGAATAGCCGTATGGGGGCACATTGCGTAAGTGGTCACATGGTGGCTCCGAGAGAGATTCTCGCGTAAAGTGCAGAGGTAGCCATTACTCCAATCGGTCCTTGAGAAAAAGGAATTGTCCCGACGGATATATTATCAAATAGATATTAGAAAAACACATTGAGGATTGATTCTAAACAACGTTTGCCATGTTTTTGTCGATATTATGGAGCTAATTTGGAATATTTTTCGGAATTGTGACTGCAATTTCCGGGCGATTTCTCAGCCAAACGTGAAGAACAGAGCTATTTCGCCTACAAAAATAATATTTTGGGAAAAAATGAACTTTGGCTGTCTACCTGGGAGTCTCGTGAGTGAAAACATCCGAAGTTCAAAGGTAAACGATTTAATTTGATTGCTTTTCTGATTTTCGTGACAAGTTTGCCTGCTGCTAGCAAGGCATAATGCTATGCTAGGCTATGATAAACTTACACAGACGCTTGTCTAGCGTTGGCTGTAAAGCATATTTTGAAAATCTGAGATGACAGGGTGATTAACAAAAGGCTAAGCTATGTTCCAATATATTTCACTTGTGATTTTCATGAATAGGAATATTTTCTAGGAAGATTTATGTCCGTTGCGTTATGCTAATTAGTGTCAGATGATGGTAACGGTCCCGTTCACGGGCTGGGTGTCACTACAGGTTAAGTTACATGGCCTACTATGCTAATTCTGTAGCGGTATTGTTAGAGAGGGCTAAATAAATATTTTGTTGGTGCGCCAGGCAGGTATTTTGTTGGTGCGCCAGGCAGGTATTAACCCTAGTTATTAAACTTAGTGATTACCTATTATAACATTATTATTATAAAATATTATTAAAACCGAAAGGATGAGAGTAGAATAGATAGAGTAGCGCTTCCAGACACATTCTAAACATGATGTCTTAAAGGAGGACTGTAGCATCTAATGATGAAACATTATGGAGTCTTAAAGGAGGACTGTAGCATCTAATGATGAAACATTATGGAGTCTTAAAGGAGGACTGTAGCATCTAATGATGAAACATTATGGAGTCTTAAAGGAGGACTGTAGCATCTAATGATGAAACATTATGGAGTCTTAAGCTTTAATTTGTGGCATTATGGATTCTTAAAGGAGGACTTGCACTTGTGAATGCATGAAAGTTAAATATTTCAAAAAAATATATATATATATTTTGCACTCTGCAATTTCACCGGATTTTGTTGAAATGTTCCGCTAGCGGAATCCCTAGCCATAACAGGTTTTAATGTGTTTGAGCCAATCAGTTGTGTTGTGACAAGGTAGGGGTGGTATACAGAAGATAGCCCTATTGGGTAAAAGACAAAGTCCATATTATGTCAAGAGCAGCTCAAATAAGCAAAGAGAAACAACAGTCCATCATTACTTTAAGGACCACCACAAGAATGGAAGTTCCAGAGTTACTTCTGATGCATAAGTTCATTAGAGTTACCAGCCTTAGAAATTGCAGCCCAATAAATGCTTCACAAAGTTCAAGTAACAGACACATCTCAACATCATCGGTTCAGAGGAGACTGCGTGAATCAGGCCTTCATGGTCCAATTGCTGCAAGGAAACCACTACTAAAGGACACCAATAAGAAGAAGAGACTTGCTTGGGCCAAGAAACACGAGCAATGGACATTAGACCGGTGGATATCTGTCCTCTGGTCTGATGAGTCCAAATTTGAGATTTTTGAATCCGAGCGTCATGTCTTTGTGAGACGAGGAGTAGATGAACAGATTATCTCCGCATGTGTGGTTCCCACCGTGAAGCATGGAGGAGGAGATGTGATGGTGTGCGGGTGCTTTGCTGTTGACAATGTCATTGATTTATTTATTCAAGTCACACTTAACCAGCATGGCTTCCACACCATTCTACAGCTATATGCCATCCCATCTGGTTTGGGCTTAGTCCCACTGTTATTTGATTTTCAACAGGACAATGACCCAACACACCTCCAGGCTGTGTAAGAGGTATTTGACCAAGAAGGAGAGTAATGGAGTGCTGCATCAGATGACCTGGCCTACACAATCCCCCAACCTCAACCAAATCAAGAGGGTTTGGGATGAGTTGGATCGCAGAGGTGAAGGGAAAGCGGCCTACAAGTTCTCAGCATATGTGGGAATGCCTACAAGACTGTTGGAAAATAATTCCAGGTGAAGCTGTTTGAGAGAAAGCAAGGGTGGCAACTTTTGAAGAATAAAATATATATTTTGATTTAACACTTGTGGTTACTACATGATTCCATATGTTTTTTAATAATTTTGATGTCTTTATTATTCTACAATGTAGAAAATAGTAAAAAATAAAGAAAAGCCCTTGAATGAGTAGGTGAGTCCAAACTTGTGACTGGTTCAGCTCCAGTGGACATTCCTGCAGTCAGCATGCCAATTGCCCGCTCCCTCAGAGATCTGTGGCATTGTTGTGTGAACAAACTGCACATTTTCGATGTAGCCTTTTATTATCCCCAGCACAAGGTGCACCTGTGTAATAAGCAAGCTGTTCAATCAGCTTCTTGATATGCCTCACCTGTCAGGTGGATGGATTATCTTGGCAAAGAATACATGTTGACTAACAGGGATGTAAAAAATTCTGCAATATTTTTTGTTCAGCTCATGAAACATCCAACACTTTACATGTTGCGTTTATATTTTTGTTTTTTTTTGTTACTATCAGTTTTAGGAACATTTACCCAAAATATGACATCAGCGATAATCAAAATGTTGAAAATCTGTGAATGTCTAAATAAGAAATTGGTCCAATTAAACAGCAATGTGTCGAACCCTTTCAACAACGGGGAGATGTTACTGATGTGCTTTGTATCTGCGACGTAAAAACTAGTTTTGGTCTTCCACACAAAATGACTTCTTTAGTTATTTTATGTTTAAGGAAGTGTGTAGGTCACATTCTGTATCATACAGCTATGAAAGTTATATATTTAGAACCACCTGTTCAATTGGAATCCAGCGACGTCTGTGTCTTCAGTGTCCTATAACTGTCTAGTTTTTTGTGTTCTGACTTGTAAAACAGGATGAATAAGTAATGTAAACATAGCAGTAATTACCATGAAGCTCTACATTTGTTTTAAAATCACACTAAGATTGTTAAAACTGGCCTCAGGTTATTGAGAGATCTGATTTAGGATTTACCCTCGTAGCAAGGTTGTTTTATCATGTGCTTTCATTCGGGTCTCTATTTAAAAATAACACTATCTTTGGCAGGAGAAAGACCAGACTCAGAGGAACCAGAGCCAGGGACGTCCAAACCAGCAAGACGACACCAGTGCTCCCAGTGTGAAAAGAGTTTTAAACAGAAAGCACAACTGAAAACACACAAGAGAATACACACAGGGGAGAAGCCTTACCACTGCTCCCAGTGTGGACTCTGTTTCGCCCATAAAGCACACCTGAAACAACATGAGAGGATACACACAGGGGAGAAGCCTTACCACTGCTCCCAATGTGGAAAGTGTTTCAAGCAGTCGGGGGAGCTGAAACAGCATGAGAGAATACACACGGGAGAGAAGCCCGGAGAGAAGCCTTACCACTGCTCCCAGTGTGGAAAGTGTTTCAAGCAGCCGGTGGAGCTGAAACGGCATGAGAGAATACACACGGGAGAGAAGCCTTACCACTGCTCCCAGTGTGGAAAGTGTTTCAACCAGAGTGGACACCTGAAACAACATGAGAGAATACACACAGGAGAGAAGCCTTACCACTGCTCCCAATGTGGAAAGTGTTTCAAGCAGTCGGTGGAGCTGAAACAGCATGAGAGAATACACACAGGAGAGAAGCCTTACCACTGCTCCCAGTGTGGAAAGTGTTTTGCCCGTTCGGGGGAACTGAAACTACACGAGAGAATACACACAGGAGAGAAGCCTTACCACTGCTCCCAATGTGGAAAGTGTTTCAAGCAGTCGGTGGAGCTGAAACAGCATGAGAGAATACACACAGGAGAGAAGCCTTACCACTGCTCCCAATGTGGAAAGTGTTTCACCACACAGGAGAGAAGCCTTACCACTGCGGGGAAAGTGTTTTGCCCTGAAAGAACATGAGAGAATACACACAGGAGAGAAGCCTTACCACTGCTCCCAATGTGGAAAGTGTTTCAAGCAGTCGGGGAGCTGAAACAGCATGAGAGAATACACACAGGAGAGAAGCCTTACCACTGCTCCCAATGTGGAAAGTGTTTCGCCCGGTCGGGGATCCTGAAAGAACATGAGAGAATACACACAGGAGAGAAGCCTTACCACTGCTCCCAATGTGGGAAGTGTTTCAGCCATTCGGGGGCGCTGAAACAGCATGAGAGAATACACACAGGGGGAAAAGCCTTACCACTGCTCCCAGTGTGGAAAGTGTTTCAACCATTCAGGGACGCTGAAACGACATGAGATAATACACACAGGGGAAAGCCTTACCACTGCTCCCTGTGTGGAATGTGTTTAATCTAGTAGTCAGGGGAGCTGAAACAACATGAGAGAATACACACAGGGCAGAAGCCTTACTACTCCTCCCAAAGTGCAAAGCTTTTGCCCATTTAGAAAGCCTGAAAGAACACATTAGACTACACACAGAGGAGAAGGCTTAGAAAAGCTCAGACTGTGGGAAAACATATTACTCATAACAGTCATTTAAACGTCATTAGAGAATCCACACAGGAGAGAGAAATTACTTCTCTTAGCGTGTATGTTGATATTTTACATCACATTGACTTAACATTCATCAGAGAACATACACAGTGCTCCTGTTGTATTATATTGTTGACTGACAATGTGTTTACCTGTCTTTACCATATGAAATTAAATGGTACAGGGTATACTCAAACATATATTTGTTTGTTTTTATTAGAAAACATGAAGTGAATATGGAGTATGTCAGTTTGAATATAAAGGAGATCAGGTTCCTTGTTTTAAATTGTCCTTTTTTAAACTCTTTGTGTTTATCTGGGTGTGTCATTCCTCCAGCACTACAGATAATCAAGTGATATTTGGATGTGATGCATTTGTTCCATTGTTGACATTTGCATTGTTGGCCCACTGATGATTTAATGAAATGAAAATGTTCAGACTCTGTAATGGAAAACGTTAATTGTTTGTGTGTCCACATAACTGAGTATGTGACTAACCTTGTGAAACTGTCCTATTATAAGCTCCTGTTCTTGGGAGTATCATCCTGTGTTGCAAACCAATTTACACCTGTGTCCTTGTATGACTAAAGTCCCTCCCAGGAACAGGAAACTATAAAGATATGTGCTAATCACTCAATGCTTCAGTAATTCAGACGGTCTCCACTGCGCTGTGTAACTCTGTTATTCTCTCTGAGTTCAGAAATAAAAAATCTTGGTTTGACTTGGACTCCAGCAGATCCTTATTTTATAATATCAACCACAACTCTCCCACAGATTGCTGTGTATTATTGTCTAAATAAAGAGTTCCTCTTTCGACTTTCCTGGTGGCATTTACAAACCTCCCACTGGTTGAATAAACGTTGTTACCCAAATGATGAGATTATTATTTTATTTGTCAAATGGCAACCAAGCATCGATCATCATGTCACCAGAATAAGAACCTCAAAATGTATTGGAAAGGAGCATCAAGCTCATCACGTGCACTTTCACCACCCTGTGAAGTTCATAACTTATTTCATCTGTAGCCTAATAAACTACATGGTTTCTCAAGTCATAGTGGGAGGACCACACAACATATCATGTGACTCCAAGTTAACTAAGATGTGATTGTTATCATTAAGGAGTCTCCACAGCCATTTCTCGCTTAGACATTTTTACTGACACAAATATACAAACACATTGTCAAACGGAGTAACAAATCGTCTGTCAGCATTTATAAAAGTGTACAAGCATATCCTGTTTCCGTCAGCCCGGTCATTACTTCTGAAATGGTTGGATCAATATCCACCTTCATGATGTGGATGAAGCCTGATTTGGAATGTCTGAGTAGTTCTATATGATGTCATAATACATCCCTCTGATAGTGATACATTTGCTCCATTGTTTCCATGTCAGTTGGTTTACATTTTACATTTACATTTAAGTCATTTAGCAGACGCTCTTATCCAGAGCGACTTACAAATTGGTGCATTCACCTTATGACATCCAGTGGAACAGCCACTTTACAATAGTGCATCTAAATATTTTAAGGGGGGAGGGGGTGAGAAGGATTACTTTATCCTATCCTAAGTATTCCTTAAAGAGGTGGGGTTTCAGGTGTCTCCGGAAGGTGGTGATTGACTCCGCTGTCCTGGCGTCGTGAGGGAGTTTGTTCCACCATTGGGGAGCCAGAGCAGCGAACAGTTTTGACTGGGCTGAGCGGGAACTGTACTTCCTCAGTGGTAGGGAGACGAGCAGGCCAGAGGTGGATGAACGCAGTGCCCTTATTTGGGTGTAGGGCCTGATCAGAGCCTGGAGGTACTGAGGTGCCGTTCCCCTCACAGCTCCGTAGGCAAGCACCATGGTCTTGTAGCGGATGCGAGCTTCAACTGGAAGCCAGTGGAGAGAGCGGAGGAGTGGGGTGACGTGAGAGAACTTGGGAAGGTTGAACACTAGACGGGCTGCGGCGTTCTGGATGAGTTGTAGGGGTTTAATGGCACAGGCAGGGAGCCCAGCCAACAGCGAGTTGCAGTAATCCAGACGGGAGATGACAAGTGCCTGGATTAGGACCTGCGCCGCTTCCTGTGTGAGGCAAGGTCGTACTCTGCGGATGTTGTAGAGCATGAACCTACAGGAACGGGCCACCGCCTTGATGTTAGTTGAGAACGACAGGGTGTTGTCCAGGATCACGCCAAGGTTCTTAGCGCTCTGGGAGGAGGACACAATGGAGTTGTCAACCGTGATGGCGAGATCATGGAACGGGCAGTCCTTCCCCGGGAGGAAGAGCAGCTCCGTCTTGCCGAAGTTCAGCTTGAGATGGTGATCCGTCATCCACACTGATATGTCTGCTAGACATGCAGAGATGCGATTCGCCACCTGGTCATCAGAAGGGGGAAAGGAGAAGATTAATTGTGTGTCGTCTGCATAGCAATGATAGGAGAGACCATGTGAGGTTATGACAGAGCCAAGTGACTTGGTGTATAGCGAGAATAGGAGAGGGCCTAGAACAGAGCCCTGGGGGACACCAGTGGTGAGAGCGCGTGGTGAGGAGACAGATTCTCGCCACGCCACCTGGTAGGAGCAACCTGTCAGGTAGGACGCAATCCAAGCGTGGGCCACGCCAGAGATGCCCAACTCGGAGAGGGTGGAGAGAAGGATCTGATGGTTCACAGTATCGAAGGCAGCCGATAGGTCATAGGTTATAGGTTTCCCACTCTGATGATTTATATCTGACAGAGGGGCTTTAAATGAATAGTATGGTGACATCTTAGTGTGTCTTGAAGTAAGTAGGATTATTAATCATAAACTCCTACTGCAACAATACACTGCAGCTTTGACATCAAGAAGAGAATGGGCTGATGGGTGGTGGTGCTACTCTATAGGTAAGGCTGTTCAATATGAATGTTCAAATAGTCACTTCTAGCCGGCCTCCGCCCAGTATCCTGCCCTGAACTTAATCACTGTTACTAGCCGTCTACCGCCCAGTATCCTGCCCTGAACTTAGTCACTGTTACTAGCCGTCTACCGCCCAGTATCCTGCCCTGAACTTAGTCACTGTTACTAGCCGGCCTCCGCCCAGTATCCTGCCCTGAACTTAGTCACTGTTACTAGCCGTCTACCGCCCAGTATCCTGCCCTGAACTTAGTCACTGTTACTAGCCGTCTACCGCCCAGTATCCTGCCCTGAACTTAGTCACTGTTACTAGCCGTCTACCGCCCAGTATCCTGCCCTGAACTTAGTCACTGTTACTAGCCGGCCTCCGCCCAGTATCCTGCCCTTAACTTAGTCACTGTTACTAGCCGTCTACCACCCAGTATCCTGCCCTGAACTTAGTCACTGTTACTAGCCGTCTACCGCCCAGTATCCTGCCCTGAACTTAGTCACTGTTACTAGCCGTCTACCACCCAGTACCCTGCCCTGAACTTAGTCACTGTTACTAGCCGTCTACCACCCAGTATCCTGCCCTGAACTTAGTCACTGTTACTAGCTGTCTACCACCCAGTATCCTGCCCTGAACTTAGTCACTGTTACTAGCCGTCTACCACCCAGTATCCTGCCCTGAACTTAGTCACTGTTACTAGCCGTCTACCGCCCAGTACCCTGCCCTGAACTTAGTCACTGTTACTAGCCGTCCACCGCCCAGTACCCTGCCCTGAACTTAGTCACTGTTACTAGCCGTCCACCGCCCAGTATCCTGCCCTGAACTTAGTCACTGTTACTAGCCGTCAACCGCCCAGTATCCTGCCCTGAACTTAGTCACCGTTACTAGCCGTCTACCACCCAGTACCCTGCCCTGAACTTAGTCACTGTTACTAGCCTTCTACCACCCAGTATCCTGCCCTGAACTTAGTCACTGTTACTAGCCGTCCACCCCCCCCAGTATCCTGCCCTGAACTTAGTCACTATTACTAGCCGTCTACCGCCCAGTATCCTGCCCTGAACTTAGTCACTGTTACTAGCCGGCCTCCGCCCAGTATCCTGCCCTGAACTTAGTCACTGTTACTAGCCGTCTACCGCCCAGTATCCTGCCCTGAACTTAGTCACTTTTACTAGCCGGCCTCCGCCCAGTATCCTGCCCTGAACTTAGTCACTGTTACTAGCCGGCCTCCGCCCAGTATCCTGCCCTGAACTTAGTCACTGTTACTAGCCGTCTACCACCCAGTATCCTGCCCTGAACTTAGTCACTGTTACTAGCCGTCTACCACCCAGTATCCTGCCCTGAACTTAGTCACTGTTACTAGCCGTCTACCACCCAGTACCCTGCCCTGAACTTAGTCACTGTTACTAGCCGTCTACCACCCAGTACTCCACCCTGTATTCTAGTCAAGGCTCATCCTATATAACTACTGCTGTACACACCTTTTATATTCATATACGGTCCATAATGTCTAGACACACCATCATATACATTTTAAACAAATTGTATATATTTATATTCCAGACTCTGACATTCCTCGTTCTACCATTTCTATATTTCTAAATCCTTAAAATGAATTGTAGGGAAATCAGTAAGTCACACAAATGACTATTTCTAAACAAAGATAATAGACAAGTAGAATGGGAGAGGTTTCTTATACTCAAATCAAATTTATTTATATAGCCCTTCGTACATCAGCTGATATCTCAAAGTGCTGTACAGAAACCCAGCCTAAAACCCCAAACAGCAAACAATGCAGGTGTAAAAACACGGTGGCTAGGAAAAACTCCCTAGAAAGGCCAAAACCTAGGAAGAAACCTAGAGAGGAACCGGGCTATGTGGGGTGGCCAGTCCTCTTCTGGCTGTGCCGGGTAGAGATTATAACAGAACATGACCAAGATGTTCAAATGTTCATAAATGACCAGCATGGTCGAATAATAATAAGGCAGAACAGTTGAAACTGGAGCAGCAGCATGGCCAGGTGGACTGGGGACAGCAAGGTGTCATCATGTCAGGTAGTCCTGGGGCATGGTCCTAGGGCTCAGGTCCTCCGAGAGAGAGAAAGAAAGAGAGAAGGAGAGAATTAGAGAACGCACACTTAGATTCACACAGGACACCGAATAGGACAGGAGAAGTACTCCAGATATAACAAACTGACCCTAGCCCCCCCGACAAACTACTGCAGCATAAATACTGGAGGCTGAGACAGGAGGGGTCAGGAGACACTGTGGCCACATCCGAGGACACCCCCGGACAGGGCCAAACAGGAAGGATATAACCCCACCCACTTTGCCAAAGCACAGCCCCCACACCACTAGAGGGATATCTCAAAGTGCTATCTATACTTACTCAGTGAAGAGACTCCAGGGACGGTGATGAAGGCTGTAGGAATGAAGATCAGACAGTAATTCTGGTCCTGTGGTCAGGTGGGGGAGTGGTCGATCCAGCCAATGATTGTGAGGAAGCATGCGGGGAACAGGCTCCTTTCTACTACCATTCTGTGGTCTGGATACATGCCAACAAAGACTACAACTGCTTCAAACAATGGGAGTGGCTACCATTGACCATCACACTTTCTTTCATAACCAGGAAGCCCATGTTGAGCCATCAGTGTTCCCACTATGGAAGAGGGAGCAGGAAGCCGTCATCCCTCAGAAAACCATGTTGAGCCATCAGTGTTCCCACTATGGAAGAGGGAGCAGGAAGCCGTCATCCAGTCTCTCAAGGAAAAAGGTTTGGCGTGATCAGTGTTGTTGAGCAGAGAATCAATCAGGTTGTATTTGTTTTTAATTCTGTTTTATTCAATTAGAATAATTTACTCTGAATGAGAACAGGCACATTTGTGAGCTTTATGCATTATAACATCGATTGACTAAATGATGACGCTGACAGCTTTGTAGTAAAACCAGGGTTGGAGTCAAATCCATTTAATTTCCAGTCAATTCAGAAAGTTAACCAAATTCCACATTTTCCTCATTGAAAACCATAGAAGAGAATTGGAATTTTCAGTTTACTTCCTGAATTTACTGGAATATTCTAAAATTGATTCAATTGGGAGGTTTTCCTCATGAATCTGCACAACAACACCCTATAATGACGAAGCAAAAACAGGATTTTAGAAATGTTTGCAAATGCATTTTAAAATTAACTGAAATATCACATTTAAATAAGTATTCAGAACCTTAACTCAGTGCTTTGTTGAAGCACTTTTGGCAGTGATTATAGCCTCAAGCCGCCTTAGGTATAACACTACAATCTTGGCACCCCTGTATTTGTGGAGTTTCTCCCATTCTTCTTCTTCATCACCAACAAACTATCATGGTCCAAGCACACCAAGACAGTCGTGAAGAGGGTACGGCAAAACCTATTTCCCCTCAGGATACTGAAAAGATTTGTCATGGGTCCTCAGATCCTCAAAATGTTCTACAGCTGCACCATCGAGAGCATCCTGACTGATTGCATCACTGCCTGGTTTGGCAACTGCTCGGCCTCTGACCGCAAGGCACTACAGAGGGCAGTGCGTACGGCCCAGTACATCACTAGGACCAAGCTTCCTGCCACTCAGGACATCTATACCAGGCGGTGTCAGAGGGACTTTTTTTGTACTTTACAAGTATTTTTCTTAACTGCATTGTTGGTTAAGGGCTTGCAAGTAAGCATTTCACTAAGGTCTACACCGGTTGTATTCGGCACGTGAATAAAAATTATATTCAATTTGATTTTCATACTTTTCTAATAAAACACTTTTCAACCCATATGATCTATTACATAATAAAAGTCTAAAAAAACGTATACAAATATCATGTCATAGTGAATTCATGACATGTGAACGAACAAGCCTTTACATACTTTATAATATGGCTATACAGTGGGGAGAACAAGTATTTGATAACCTGCAAAATCGGCAGTGTTTCCTACTTACAAAGCATGTAGAGGTCTGTCATTTTTTATCATGGATACACTTTTTTAATTTTTAATTTTATTTCACCTTTATTTAACCAGGTAGGCAAGTTGAGAACAAGTTCTCATTTACAATTGCGACCTGGCCAAGATAAAGCAAAGCAGTTCGACACATACAACGACAGAGTTACACATGGAGTAAAACAAACATACAGTCAATAATACAGTATAAACAAGTCTATATACGATGTGAGCAAATGAGGTGAGATAAGGGAGGTAAAGGCAAAAAAAGGGCCATGGTGGCAAAGTAAATACAATATAGCAAGTAAAACACTGGAATGGTAGATTTGCAGTGGAAGAATGTGCAAAGTAGAAATACAAATAATGGGGTGCAAAGGAGTAAAATATATATATATTTTTTTAAATACAGTAGGGAAAGAGGTAGTTGTTTGGGTTTAAATTATAGGTGGGCTATGTACAGGTGCAGTAATCTGTGAGCTGCTCTGACAGTTGGTGCTTAAAGCTAGTGAGGAAGATAAGAAGGAAGGAGAGTTTACAGTCTAACCAGACACCTAGGTATTTGTAGTTGTCCACGTATTCTAAGTCAGAGCCGTCCACATTAGTGATGTTGGACAGGCGGGCAGGTGCAGGTAGCGATCGGTTGAAGAGCATGCATTTAGTTTTACTTGTATTCAAGAGCAATTGGAGGCCACGGAAGGAGAGTTGTATGGCATTGAAGCTTGCCTGGAGGGTTGTTAACAGTGTCCAAAGAAGGGCCAGAAGTATACAGAATGGTGTCGTCTGCGTAGAGGTGGATCAGAGACTCACCAGCAGCAAGAGCGACATCATTGATGTATACAGAGAAGAGAGTCGGTCCAACAATTGAACCCTGTGGCACCCCCATAAAGACTGCCAGAGGTCCGGACAGCAGACCCTCCGATTTGACACACTGAACTCTATCAAAGAAGTAGTTGGTGAACCAGGCGAGGCAATCATTTGAGAAACCAAGGCTGTTGAGTCTGCCGATGAGGATGTGGTGATTGACAGAGTTGAAAGCCTTGGCCAGATCAATGAATACGGCTGCACAGTAATGTTTCTTATCGATGGCGGTTAAGATATCGTTTAGGATCTTGAGCGTGGCTGAGCCTCCACATTGACTCTGTACCGGTACCCCCTGTATATAACCACCACATTGACTCTGTAGCCACGGTATAGTTTTTTTATTGTGTAACTTTTTTTCTTACCTCTTATTTTTCTTAACTACATTGTTGGTTAAGGTCTTGTCAGTAAGAATTTCACGGTAATGTCTACACCTGTTGTAGCTTTGTAGCGTAGCTTTAAGGGAATAGTATGGTCACATCTAGATAAAAAAATTAACAGAGTAAATGTGTATAAACACACTTCCTATTCATGGAAGTATTTATTCATCATCTACATATTCATATTACGTGTCTACGTCTGTGTACAGGAAAGTATTAGTTGTAAGACGTAAGAGAAAATGTATCAGCTTATTGTTAAATAATTATGACGTTCTTTCCAATACAAAAAGTGTAGTAACTATTGTTTCCAAACTGCGTTACCCACTCCAGCCAGCAGATGGCGATGAGCGTCTTTCAGTTGACTCTTCTTGCGTGACGTATAATGGACTGGACGGACGCTCCTTCAGGAACAACAACACGGATACTATTTCAACCACGTCGGTAGCTTGCTAGCCAACATAAAACTGAAATATTGACGTTTTAGGCCATGTTAATGTACATTAGCTAATCGCAGTGTATAAAACACATTTCAGTTGACGTTAACTTGAACCTAATTTGCTTGTTCGAGTTGCAAATGTGTTAAAGATTGATACTGAGCCTAGCACTAGGCTATTCGCTAATGCTAACTAGCTAGCTAACATCCCTGACCATGAGCTCATTAAACTACTCATCCCCTGCTAAAGAAGAGGATGTCTGCTGTCCGGAGAAAGAAGCTCTGGCGCTGAACATTGTCGTGAAAGACGAAGAGGAGGAGGATATTTCAGTGAAAGGAGAGAAAGATGCTCTGGCGCTGGACATTGTCGTGAAAGACGAAGAGAAGGATATTACAGTGAAAGGAGAGAAAGAACCTTTCAGAATGAAAAAGGAGGAAGAGGAGGCTGTTATAGGGAAAGAAGAGAAAGCATCCTCTTCCTCTCTAAAAGGTTCTATCTCAGTAAAGGTGAAGGAGGAAGACGTTTTGGGAGTGAAAGAGGAGGAGTCAGAATATCAGATTAACACAGTGAGTACTGTCCTAAAAACGGGCACAAACTATGCAGTTGTTGAATTAATGTGTGGTTTTTAAGGGGCATTCTACTTAAGTTAAGTTCACTTCAATGTGATGTGAGTGGAACTGTGAGAGGAGGAGAAGAGAAGAAAGGATCAGATTTGACACATCAAAGTAAGTGCTGTAGTTTAGTTTGAACAAATAAAATAGATCTGCCCATTGGTATCTCTTCCCAATAGGGCTGTCCCAGACTAATACAAAAACAACTTTGCACACTCTTGGTATTCTCTCAACCAGCTTAATCTGGAATGCTTTTCCAACAGTCTTGAAGGAGTTCCCACATGCTGGGCACATGTTGGCTACTTTTCCGTCACTCTGCGGTCCAACTCATCTCAATTCTTCTCAATTTGGGTTGAAGTTGGGTGATTGTGAAGGACAGGTCATCTGATGCAGCACTCCTTCACTCTCCTTCTTGGTCAAATAGCACTTACACAGCCTGGTTGTGGTTGGGTCATTGTCCTGTTGAAAAACAAATGATAGTCCCACTAAGCACAAACCAGATGGGATGGTGTATCGCTGCAGAATGCTGTGGTAGCGATGCTGGTTAAGTGTGACTTGAATTCTAAATAAATCACAAACAGTGTCACCAGCAAAGCACCATCACTCATGAATGCTCATCAATGCTTCCCGGTGGGAAACACATATGTGGAGATCATCCGTTCACCTACTCTGCGTCTCACAGACATGTCGGTTGGAACCGGAAATCTCAAATTTGGACTCATCAGACCAAAGGACAGATTTCCACTGGTCGATTGCTCATGCTTCTTGATTCACAGTCTCCTCTGAACAGTTGATGTTGAGTTGTGTCTCTTAATTGAACTCTGTAAATCATTTATTTGGGCTGCAATTTCTGAGGCTGGTAAGTAGTGAAGTGAGTGGGTCTTCCTTTCCTGTGGAGGTCCTCATGAGAGCCAGTTTCATCGTAGCTTTTGATGTTTTTTGCGACTGTACTTAAAGAAACTTTCAATGTTCTTGAAATATTCGGTATTGACTGACCATGTCTTCAAGTAATGATGGACTGTTGTTTCTCTTTGCTTATTTGAGCCATTTGGACTTGGACTTTTACCAAATAGGGCTGTCTTCTGTATACCCCTTTAACTTGTCACAAGACAACTGATTGGCTCAAACGCACTCAGAAGGAAAAACACATTAATATTTAAACAAGGCACCTGTTAATTGAAATGCTTTCCAGATGACTACCTCATGAAGCTGGTTGAGAGAATGCCAAGAGTGTGCAAAGATGTCATCAAGACAAAGGGTGGCTACTTTGAAGAATCTCAAATATAAAATATATTTTGATTTGTTTAACACTTTTTGTTTACTACATGATTCCATTTGTGTTATTTCATAGTTTTGATGTCTTCACTATTATTCTACAATGTAGAAAATAGTTTTAAAAAATAAAGAAAAACCCTTGAATGAGTAGGTGTGTCCACCTTTGACTGGTTCTCTATACACAGTGGGGAGAACAAGTATTTGACACACTGCCGATTTTGCAGGTCTTACTACTTACAAAGCATGTAGAGGTCTGTAATTTTTATCATCGGTATACTTCAACTGTGAGAGACGGAATCTAAAACAAAAATCAAGGAAATCACATTGTATGATTTTTAAGTAATTAATTTGCATTTTATTGCATGACATAAGTATTTGATACATCAGAAAAGCAGAACTTAATATTTGGTACAGAAACCTTTGTTTGCAATTACAGAGATCATATGTTTCCTGTAGTTCTTGACCAGGTTTGCACACACTGCAGCAGGGATTTTGGCCCACTCCTCCATACAGACCTTCTCCAGATCCTTCAGGTTTCGGGGCTGTCGCTGGGCAATACGTACTTTCAGCTCGCTCCAACAATTTTCTATTGGGTTCAGGTCTGGAGACTGTCTAGGCCACTCCAGGACCTTGAGTTGCTTCTTACGGGGCCACTCCATAGTTGCCCTGGATGTGTGTTTTGGGTCGTTGTCATGCTGGAAGACCCAGCCACGACCCATCTTCAATACTCTTACTGAGGGAAGGAGGTTGTTGACCAAGATCTCGCGATACATGGCCCCATCCATCCATCCCCAAAGAATGATGTTTCCACCTCCATGCTTCACGGTTGGGATGGTGTTCATGGGGTTGTACTCATCCTTCTTCTTCCTCCAAAAACAGCGAGTGGAGTTTAGACCAAAAAGCTCTATTTTTGTCTCATCATACCACATGACCTTCTCCCATTCCTCCTCTGGATCATCCAGATGGTCATTGGCAAACTTCAGACGGGCCTGGACATGCGCTGGCTTGAGCAGGGAGTACCTTGCGTGCGCTGCAGGATTTTAATCCATGACGGCATAGTGTGTTACTAATTATTTTCTAATAATTGCGCCAACAGTTGTTGCCTTCTCACCAAGCTGCTTGCCTATTGTCCTGTAGCCCATCCCAGCCTTGTGCAGGTCTACAATTTTATCCCTGATGTCCTTACACCCTCTCTGGTCTTGGCCATTGTGGAGAGGTTGGAGTCTGTTTGATTGAGTGTGTGGACAGGTGTCTTTTATACAGGTACCGAGTTCAAACAGGTGCAGTTAATACAGGTAATGAGTGGAGACCAGGAGGGATTCTTAAAGAAAAACTAACAGGTCTATGAGAGCCGGAATTGTTACTGGTTGGTAGGTGATCAAATACTTATGTCCTGCAATAAAATGCAAATTAAATACTTAAAAATCATACAAAGTGATTTTCTGGATTTTTGTTTTAGATTCCGTCTCTCACAGTTGAAGTGTACCTATGATAAAAAATGACAGACCTCTACGTGCTTTGTAAGCAGAAAAACCTGCAAAATCGGCAGTGTATCAAATACTTGTTCTCCCCACTGTATGTATATACTGAACAGATATGAAAACAACAATTTCAATGATTTACAGTTCAAATTAGGAAAGTAGTCAGCGTAAATACATTTATTAGGCCCTAATCTATGGACTTCACATGACTGGGCAGGGGCACAGCCATTGGTGGGTCTGTTGGGGCGTAAGCCCACCCACTTGGGAGCCAGGCCCATCGAATCAGAATTAGTTTTCCCCACAAAAGGGCTTTGTTAAATAGTCCTCAAGGATAAATACTCCTCAGTTTCATCAGATGTCCGGGTGGCTGATCTCAGACAATGTGGAGGTCCTTGATCTGCGGTTGTGAGGCCTGTTGGACGGACTTCCAAATTCTCTAAAAAGACATTGGAGGCAGCTGATGGTAGAGAATGCAACATTCAATTCTCTGGTAGCAGCTCCAGTGGATATTCCTGCAGTCCCCAATCCATTTGCACACTCCCTCAACTTGAGACATCTGTGGCATTGTGTTGTGTGACAACTGTACATTTTAGAGTGGCTTTTTATTGTGCCCAGCACAAGGTACACCTGTGTAATGCTGTTTAATCAGCTTTTTGATATGCTACACCTGTCACGTGGATGGATTATCTTGGCAAAGCAATGTAAACAAATTTACACAAAATTGGAGAGTGGAGGTTTCATTCTGGTCTCTTTTTATATAAACACTGTCTTTGGCAGGAGGAAAACCAAACTTGGAGGAACCAAAGACCTCCACAACATCAAGACGACACCTCTGCTCCCAGATCAAGTTAGGAAGCCTGAAAAGACCTGAGAGGACACACACGGGAGAGAAGCCATACCATTGTGGCCAGTGTGGAAAGAGTTTTAGCCTGTTAGGAAGCCTGAAAGCTCATCAGCGAATACACTCAGGAGAGAAGCCATACCATTGCGGCCAGTGTGGAAATAGTTTTAACCAGTTAGGAAACATGAAAAGACATGGGAGAATACACACAGGGGAGAAGCCTCACCATTGCTCCCAGTGTGGAAAGAGTTTTAAGCGGTTAGACACCCTCAAAGATCATTTGCGAATACACACAGGGGAGAAGCCTTTCCGTTGCGCCCAGTGTGGAAAGAGTTTTAGCCGGTCAGGAAGCCTGAAAGAGCACGAGCGAATTCACACGGGAGAAATCTTACCACTGATCCCAGCGTGCAATGGGTTTTTACCCAATTAGGACACCTGAAAGAAGACATGAGACCTCACATGGGGGGAGAAGCCTTACAAATGTTCAGACTGGGGGGGAAGGCATTTTACTCATCAGTAGCGTAAAAAACGTGCGAATCCACACAGGAGAGAATAATGACTTCTCCTTGTGTGTAAATGTATATTTCACATCACATTGACTTAAAATTCATCAGAGAACATACACAGTGCTCCCAATTGTCTTATATTGTGGACTGAGAATGTGTTTACTTGTTTATACCACATGAAATTGAATGGTACAAAGTATACTCAAAAATATATTTGTGTGTTTTTATTAGAAAATATGAATTGAATATTGTCGTGTCTTTGCCATCATTAAAAGTGAAGACTTATTTTACGCCCGAGTCTGGCCTCGGGTTATTGAGAGATCTGATTTAGGATTTACCCTCGTAGAAAGGTTGTTTTATCATGTGGTTTCATTCGGGTCTCTATTTAAAAATAACACTGTCTTTGGCAGGAGAAAGGCCAGACTCGGAGGAACCAAAGCCAGGGACGTCCAAACTAGCAAGACGACACCAGTGCTCCCACTGTAGAAAGGGTTGTAACCGGTTATGGGACCTGATACAACATGAGAAAATGCACACAGGGGAGAAGCCTTACCACTGCTCCCAGTGTGGAAAGAGTTTTCCACTGCTCCCAGTGAAAGCTCACGAGAGAATACACACAGGGGAGAAACCTTGCTCCCAATGTGGAAAGTGTTTCGTCCAATCGGGGGATCTGAAACAACACGAGAGAATACACACAGGAGAGAAGCCTTACCACTGCTCCCTATGTGGTAAGTGTTTCAAACAGAGCGGAAACCTGAAACAACATGAGAGAATACACACAGGAGAGAAGCCTTACCACTGCTCCCAATGTGGAAAGTGTTTCATTCGGTCAGGGGAGCTGAAACAGCACGAGAGAATACACACGGGAGAGAAGCCTTACCACTGCTCCCAGTGTGGAAAGTGTTTCAACCAGGTGGGGGAGCTGAAACAACATGAGAGAATACATACAGGAGAGAAGCCTTACCACTGCTCCCAGTGTGGAAAGTGTTTCAACCAGAGAGGAAACCTGAAACAACATGAGAGAATACACACAGGAGAGAAGCCTTACCACTGCTCCCAATGTGGGAAGTGTTTCGTCCGTTTGGGGGAGCTGAAACGGCATGAGAGAATACACACGGGAGAGAAGCCTTACAACTGCTCCCAATGTGGAAAGTGTTTCGTCCATTCGGGGAAGCTGAAACAACATGAGAGAATACACACGGGAGAGAAGCCTTACAACTGCTCCCAATGTGGAAAGTGTTTCAACCTGCCGTGGGAGCTGAAACAACATGAGAGAATACACACAGGAGAGAAGCCTTACCACTGCTCCCTATGTGGAAAGTGTTTCAACCAGAAAGGAAACCTGAAACAACATGAGAGAATACACACAGGAGAGAAGCCTTACCACTGCTCCCATTGTGGAAAGTGTTTCATTCGGTCAGGGGAGCTGAAACGACATGAGAGAATACACACAGGAGAGAAGCCTTACCACTCCTCCAAGGGTGCAAACCATTTGCCCATTTAGGAAGCATGAAAGAACACATTAGACTGCACACAAAGGAGAAGGCTTAGAAAAGCTCAGACTGTGGGAAAACATATTACTCATAAGTCACTTAAACGTCATTAGAGAATCCACACAGGAGAGAGAAATTACTTCTCTTAGCGTGTATGTTGATATTTCACATCACATTGACTTAAAATTCATCAGAGAACATACACAGTGCTCCCGTTGTCTTATATTGTTGACTGACAATGTGTTTACCAGTCTTTACCAGATGAAATTAAATGGTACAGGGTATACTCAAACATATATTTGTTTGTTTTTATTAGAAAACATGAATTGAATATGGAATCTGTCAGTTTGAATATAAAGAAGATCAGGTTCCTTCTTTTAAACTGTCCTTTTTTTAAACGCTTTGTGTGTGTTTATCTGGGTGTGTCATTCCTCCAGCACTACAGATAATCAAGTGATATTTGGATGTGATGCATTAGTTCCATTGTTGACATTTGCATTGTTGGCCCACTGATGATTTAATGAAATGAAAATGTTCAGACTCTGTAATGGAAAATGTTAGTTGTATGTGTGTCCACATAACTGAGTATGTGACTAACCTTGTGAAACTGTCCTATTATAAGCTCCTGTTCTTGGGAGTATCATCCTGTGTTGCAAACCAATTTACACCTGTGTCCTTGTATGAATAAAGTCCCGCCCAGGAACAGGAAACTATAAAGATATGTGCTAATCACCCAATGCTTCAGGAATTCAGACTGTCTACACTGCGCTGTGTAACTCTGTTATTCTCTCTGAGCTCAGAAATAAAGAATCTTGGTTTGACTCGGACTACAGCAGATCCTTAGTTTATAATATCCACCACAACTCGCCCATGGATTGCTGTGTATTATTGTCTCAATGAAGAGTTCCTCTTTCCACTTTCCTGGTGGCATTTACAAGCCTCCCACTGGTTGAATAAACGTTGTTACCCGAATGATGGGATTATTATTTTATTTGTCAAATGGCAACCAAGCATCGATCATCATGTCACCAGAATAAGAACCTCAAAATGTATTGGAAAGAAGCATCAAGCTCATCACATGCACTTTCACCACCCTGTGAAGTTCATAACTTATTTCATCAGTAGCCTAATAAACTACATGGGATGGTGATGAAGGCTGTAGGAATGAAAATCAGACAGTGAAGAGACTCCAGGGACGGTAATGAAGGCTGTAGGAATGAAGATCAGACAGCAATACTGGTCCTGTGGTCAGGTAGGGGTGTGGTTGATCCAGACAATGATTGTGAGGAAGCATGCGGGGAACAGGCTCCTTTCTACTACCATTCTGGGGTCTGGATACATGCCAACAAAGACTACAACTGCTTCAAACAATGGGAGAGGCTACCATTGACCATCACACTTTCTTTCATAACCAGGAAGCCCATGTTGAGTCAGCAGTGTTCCCACTATGGAAGAGGGAGCAGGAAGCAGTCATCCAGTCTCTCAAGGACAAAGGTGCAGCACTGGTGTTAGTAGCCGATGACAGAAGTGACAGCCTGGACACACAGCAAAGTTTGGCGCGATCAGTGTTGTTGAGCAGAGAATCAACCAGAGAATCAACCAGGTTGTTGAAGTTATTCAGGTGCATAATACATTTGATTTGTTTAATTCTGTTTTATTCAATTAGAATAATTTACTCTGAATGAGAATAGGCACATCTGTGAGCTTTATGCGTTATAACATTGATTGACTAAATGATGACGCTGACAGCTTTGTAGTAAAACCAGGGTTGGAGTCAAATCCATTTAATTTCCAGTCAATTCAGAAAGTAAACCAAATTCCACATTTTCCTCATTGAAAACCATAGAAGATAATTGGAATTTTCAGTTTACTTCCTGAATTTACTGGAATATTCTGAAATTGATTCAATTGGGAGGTTTTCCTCATGAATCTGCACAACAACACCCTATAATGACGAAGCAAAAACAGGATTAGAAATGTATGCAAATGCATTTTAAAATTAAAACTGAAATATCACATTTAAATAAGTATTCAGAACCTTTACTCAGTGCTTTGTTGAAGCACCTTTGGCAGTGATTATAGCCTCAAGCCACCTTGGGTATGACACTACAATCTTGGCACACCTGTATTTGTGGAGTTTCTCCCATTCTTCTCTGCAGATCCTCTCAAGATCTGTCAGGGTGGATGGGGAGCGTCGCTGTGCAGCTATTTTCAGGATTTCTTCAGAGTTGTTCGGTCGGGTTAAAATCCGGGCTCTGGCTGGGCCACTCAAGGACAATCAGACTTGTCCCAAAGCCACTTCTATGTTATCTTCGCTGTGTGCTTAGGGTCGTTGTCCTGTTGGAAGGTGAACCTTTGCCCCAGTCTGAGGTCCTGAGTGCTATTGAGCAGGTTTTCATCAACTATCTCTCTGTACTTTGCTCCGTTCATCTTTCCCTCGATCCTGACTAGTCTCCCAGTCCCTGCCGCTGAAAAACATCCCCACACCATGATGCTGCCACCACCACGCTTCACCGTAGGGATGGTGCCAGGTTTCTATTGCACTCAACACTGCCCTTTCACATCTGGACAAAAGGAATACCTATGTACAGTCGTGGCCAAACTTTTTGAGAATTATACAAATATTAATGTTCACAAAGTCTGCTGCCTCCGTTTGTATGACGGCAATTTGAAGATCCTCCAGAATCTTATGAAGAGTGATCAGATGAATTGCAATTAATTGCAAAGTCCCTCTTTGCCATTCAAATAAACTGAATCTCCCAAAAACTTTTCCACTGCATTCCACTGCACTGCCACAAAATGACCAGCTGACATCATGTCAGTATTCTCTCGTTAACACAGGTGTGAGTGTTGACGAGGACAAAGCTGGAGATCACGTTGTTATGCTGATTGAGTTCAAATTTTTTATTTTATTTTTTACCTTTATTTAACTTGGCGAGTCAGTTAAGAACAAATTCTTCCAGAATAACAGACTGGAAGCTTCAAAAGGAGGGTGGTGCTTGGAATCATTGTTCTTCCTCTGTCAACGATGGTTACCTGCAAGGAAACACGTGCCGTCATCATTGCTTTGCACAAAAAGGGTTTCACAGGCAAGGATATTGCGGCCAGTAAGATTGCACCTAAATCAACCATTTATCGGATCATCAAGAACTTCAAGGAGAGTGGTTCAATTGTTGTGAAGAAGGCTTCAGGGTGCCCAAGAAAGTCCAGCAAGCTCCAGGACCGGCTCCTAAAGTTGATTCAGCTGCGGGATCGGGGCACCATCAGTACAGAGCTTGCTCAGGAATGGCAGCAGGCAGGTGTGAGGGCATCTGCGCGCACAGGAGGCGAAGACTTTTGGAGGATGGCCTGTTGTCAAGAAGGGCAGCAAAGAAGCCACTTCTCTCCAGGAAAAATATCAGGGACAGACTGATATTTTGCAAAAGGTACAGGGATTGGACTGCTGAGGACTGGGATAAAGTAATTTTCTCTGATGAATCCCCTTTCCTATTGTTTGGGGCATCTGGAAAAAAGCTTGTCCGGAGAAGACAAGGTGAGCGCTACCATCAGTCCTGTGTCATGCCTACAGTAAAGCATCCTGAGACCATTCAAGTATGGGGTTGCTTCTCAGCCAAGGGAGTACTGGTAGGGCCACTCTGGGTACTGGACTCTGGGTACTGGTAGGGCCACTCTGGGTACTGGACTCTGGGTACTGGGAGAGCCACTCTGGGTACTGGTAACAATTGTAACAATTGCGGCGCCGACAGAGATGGCCGCCTCGCTTCGCGTTCCTAGGAAACTATGCAGTTTTTTTTTTTTTTTACATGTTATTTCTTACATTAGTACCCCAGGTCATCTTAGGTTTCATTACATACAGTCGAGAAGAACTATTGAATATAAGATCAGCGTCAACTCACCATCAGTACGACCAAGAATATGTTTTTCGCGACGCG
Organism: Oncorhynchus gorbuscha; assembly: GCF_021184085.1. Classification (NCBI taxonomy): domain Eukaryota; kingdom Metazoa; phylum Chordata; class Actinopteri; order Salmoniformes; family Salmonidae; genus Oncorhynchus; species Oncorhynchus gorbuscha. The sequence goes on from NC_060190.1 coordinate 2,429,928, forward strand.
GATCCTGTGTTCTGCCTTTCAAACAGGACAACGGAATTGATCCCATGCAGCGACTCCGAAAAAGAGGGAAACGAGGCGGTCTTCTGGTCAGACTCCGGAGACGGGCACATCGTGCACCACTCCCTAGCATTCTTCTCGCCAATGTCCAGTCTCTTGACAACAAGGTTGATGAAATCCGAGCAAGGGTAGCATTCCAGAGGAACATCAGAGACTGTAACATTCTTTGCTTCACGGAAACATGGCTCACTGGAGAGACGCTATCCGAGGCGGTGCAGCCAGCGGGTTTCTCCACGCATCGCGCCGACAGAAACAAACATCTTTCTGGTAAGAAGAGGGGCGGGGGCGTATGCCTTATGGCTAACGAGACGTGGTGTGACCACAAAACCATACAGGAAGTCAAATCCTTCTGTTCACCTGATTTAGAATTCCTCACAATCAAATGTCGACCGCATTATCTACCAAGAGAATTCTCTTCGATTATAATCACAGCCGTATATATTCCCCCCCCAAGCAGACACCGATGGCTCTGAACGAACTTTATTTGACTCTTTGCAAACTGGGATCTATGGTCCTTCTGTAGCTCAGTTGGTAGAGCATGGCGCTTGTAACGCCAGGGTAGTGGGTTCGATCCCCGGGACCACCCATACGTAGAATGTATGCACACATGACTGTAAGTCGCTCTGGATAAGAGCGTCTGCTAAATGACTTAAATGTAAATGTAAATTATTATATTATACATCCTGAGGCTGCATTCATTGTAGCTGGGGATTTTAACAAGGCTAATCTGAAAACAAGACTCCCTAAATTGTATCAGCATATCGATTGCGCAACCAGGGCTGGCAAAACCTTGGATCGACTACCGCCCCGTAGCACTCACTTCCGTCATCATGAAGTGCTTTGAGAGACTAGTCAAGGACCATATCACCTCCACCCTACCTGACACCCTAGACCCACTCCAATTTGCTTACCGCCCAAATAGGTCCACAGACGATGCAATCTCAACCACACTGCACACTGCCCTAACCCATCTGGACAAGAGGAATACCTATGTGAGAATGCTGTTCATCGACTACAGCTCGGCATTTAACACCGTAGTACCCTCCAAGCTCGTCATCAAGCTCGAGACCCTGGGTCTCGACCCCGCCCTGTGCAACTGGGTACTGGACTTCCTGACGGGCCGCCCCCAGGTGGTGAGGGTAGGCAACAACATCTCCACCCCGCTGATCCTCAACACTGGGGCCCCACAAGGGTGCGTTCTGGGCCCTCTCCTGTAATCCCTGTTCACCCACAACTGCGTGGCCACGCACGCCTCCAACTCAATCATCAAGTTTGCGGACGACACAACAGTGGTAGGCTTGATTACCAACAACGACAATACGGCCTACAGGGAGGAGGTGAGGGCCCTCGGAGTGTGGTGTCAGGAAAATAACCTCACACTCAACGTCAACGTCAGGAAACAGCAGAGGGAACACCCCCCTATCCACATCGATGGAACAGTAGTGGAGAGGGTAGTAAGTTTAGTAAGTTCCTAAGTAAGTTTAGTAAGTTCCTCGGCATACACATCACAGACAAACTGAATTGGTCCACCCACAAAGACAGCATCGTGAAGAAGGCGCAGCAGCGCTTCTTCAACCTCAGGAGGCTGAAGAAATTCGGCTTGTCACCAAAAGCACTCACAAACTTCTACAGATGCACAATCGAGAGCATCCTGGCGGGCTGTATCACCGCCTGGTACGGCAACTGCTTCGCCCACAACCGTAAGGCTCTCCAGAGTGTAGTGAGATCTGCACAACGCATCACCGGGGGCAAACTACCTGCCCTCCAGGACACCTACACCACCCGATGTTACAGGAAGGCCATAAAGATCATCAAGGACATCAACCACCCGAGCCACTGCCTGTTCACCCCGCTATCATCCAGAAGGCGAGGTCAGTACAGGTGCATCAAAGCTGGGACCGAGAGACTGAAAAACAGCTTCTATCTCAAGGCCATCAGACTGTTAAACAGCCACCACTAACATTGAGTGGCTGCTGCCAACACACTGACATTGACACTGACTAAACTCCAGCCACTTTAATAATGAGAATTGATGGGAAATGATGTAAATATATCACTAGCCACTTTAAACAATGCTACCTTATATAATGTTACTTACCCTACATTATTCATCTCATATGCATACGTATATACTGTACTCTATATCATCGACTGCATCCTTATGTAATACATGTATCACTAGCCACTTTAACTATGCCACTTTGTTTACATACTCATCTCATATGTAAACGGAGCTGTAGTGGAGCAGGTTGAGAGTTTCAAGTTCCTTGGTGTCCGCATCAACAACAAACTATCATGGTCCAAGCACACCAAGACAGTCGTGAAGAGGGAACGACAAAACCCATTCCCCCTCAGGATACTGAAAAGATTTGTCATGGGTCCTCAGACCCTCAAAACGTTCTACAGCTGCACCATCGAGAGCATCCTGACTGATTGCATCACTGCCTGGTTTGGCAACTGCTCGGCCTCTGACCGCAAGGCACTACAGAGGGCAGTGCGTACTGCCCAGTACATCACTAGGGCCAAGCTTCCTGCCACTCAGGACCTCTATACCAGGCGGTGTCAGAGGGACTGCCCCCCCCCCCCCACCCCTTTACGCTGCTGCTACTCTCTGTTTATTATCTATGCGTAGTCACTTTAACTCTACCTACATGTGCATATTGCCTCATTTACCTTGACTAACCGGTGCCCCGGCACATTGACTCTGTACCGGTACCCCCTGTAAATAGCCTCCACATTGCCTCACTATTGTTATTTTACTGCTGCTCTTTATTAATTATTTGTTACTTTTATATAATCATTTTTTTTTCAAACATAACTATTTTTTTTTACTTCACAAGTATTTTTCTTAACTGCATTGTTGGTTAAGGGCTTGTAAGTAAGCATTTCACTAAGGTCTACACCAGTTGTATTCGGCACGTGACTTTTGATTTTCATACTGATTTTCATACTTTTCTAATAAAACACTTTTCAACCCATATGATATATTACATAATAAAAGTCGTGATACAAATATCATGTCATAGTGAATTCATGACATGTGAACGAACAAGCCTTTTCATACATTATAATATGGCTATACAGTGGGGAGAACAAGTATTTGATACACTGCCGATTTTGCAGGTTATCCTACTTACAAAGCATGTAGAGGTCTGTAATTTTTTATCATAGATACACTTCAACCGTGAGAGACGGAATCTAAAACAAAAATCCAGAAAATCACATTTAATGATTTTTAAGTAATTCATTTGCATTTTATTGAGACCCAGAGTTACTTCTGCTGCAGAGGATACGTTCATTAGAGTTACCAGCCTCAGAAATTGCTGCCCAAATAAATGCTTCACAAAGTTGAACAAACAGACACATCTCAATATCAACTGTTCAGAGGAGACTGTGTGAATCAGGCCTTCATGGTCGAATTGCTGCAAAGAAACCACTACTCAAGGACAGCAAAAAGAAGAAGAGACTTGGGCCAAGAAACACGAGCAAACCTTCACATTGACTCTGTACTGGTACCCCCTGTATATAGCCTCCATATTGACTCTGTACTGGTACCCCCTGTATATAACCTCCACATTGACTCTGTACCGGTACCCCCTGTATATAGCCTCCACATTGACTCTGTACCAGTACCCCCTGTATATAGCCTCCACATTGACTCTGTAATGGTACCTCATATATATAGCCTTCACATTAACTCTGTACTGGTACCTCCTGTAAATAGCCTCCACATTGACTCTGTACTGGTACCCCCTGTATATAGTCTCCACATTAACTCTGTACTGGCACCTCCTGTATATAGTCTCCACATTAACACTGTACTGGCACCTCCTGTATATAGCCTCCACATTGACACTGTACTGGTACCTCCTGTATATAGCCTCCACATTGACCCTGTACTGGTACCCCCTGTATATAGCCTCCACATTGACTCTGTACTGGTACCCCCTGTATATAGCCTCCATATTGACTCTGTACTGGTACCCCCTGTATATAACCTCCACATTGACTCTGTACTGGTACCCCTGTATATAGCCTCCACATTGACTCTGTACTGGTACCCCCTGTATAGCCTCCACATTGACTCTGTACTGGTACCCCTGTATACAGCCTCCACATTGACTCTGTACTGGTACCCCTGTATATAGCCTCCACATTGACTCTGTACCACCCCCTGTATATAGCCTCCACATTGACTCTGTACTGGTACCCCCTGTATATAGCCTCCACATTGACTCTGTACTGGTACCCCTGTATATAGCCTCCACATTGACTCTGTACTGGTACCTCCTGTATTTTGCCTCGTTTTGTTTTTTATTGTGTTACTTTTTTGTAAACTTTTTATTTTGGGAATATTTTCTTAACCCTTATTTTTCTCATCTACGTTGTTGGTTAAGGGCTTGTCAGTAAGCATTTCACGTTAAGATCTACACCTGTTGTATTCAGCACATGTGACAAATAATATTTGATTGTAACTAAATATGAAGTAGAGTACCGATCATGATTAAAAAAATAATAATAAAAAACTTGAAATCGGCCCTAATTAATCGGTCTACGTCTAATATGAAGTATGTCAGTTTCAATGTTACGGTCTTTGATTCAATTATATTTTTGAAACTCAGGCTGTGTGTGTTTATCTGCGTCATTCCTTGATCATTCCTTGTGGTCCTGTAGCTCAATTGGTGGAGTATAGTGCTTGTTAAACCAGGGTAGTGGGTTTGATTCCTGGGACCACCCATATGTAAAGTGTTTGTACACATGACTGCAAATCCCTTTGGATAAAAGTGTCTGCTAAATGGCAGATATATCCACTGATTATACCAAACATCTGGAGCAACTTCCTAATATGGAGTTGGACCCTCCCCTTTTCCCCTCAGAACAGCCTCAATACGTCGGGGCATGGACTCTACAAGGTGTCGAAAGCATTCCACAGGGATGCTGGCCCATGTTGACTCCAATGCTTCCCACAATTGTGTCAAGTTGGCTGGATGTCCTTTGGGTGCAGTGGGGTCTCCTCAGAGGAGGATGGGGAGGACCATCGTCCTCAGTTATTTTCAGAAAAATAAAAATGGTAAAATATTTAAAAGTGGTCCTTTTTAGATAAAACTATACTAAATATAATCACATCACCAAATAATTTATTAAAACATACCATTTTGCATCCTCCTCTGGATACATTGACCACAATACAAAACCTGGGAGGATTATGGTTCTCAAGGCTTCCATAGACTTACACAGTATTATGACAACTTCCGGAGGACATCCTCCAACCCATCAGAGCTCTTGCAGCATGAACTGACATGATGTCCAACCAATGAAAGGATCAGAGAATGTATCTAGTACTGAAAGCATAAGCTACAGCTAGCTAGCACTGCAGTGCATAACATGTGGTGAGTAGTTGACTAAAAGAGAGAAAAATACAATAGTTGAACAGTTTTGAACAAATTATTTTATTCCAAAATGAAGGAGAAGCGAGAGAGAGATATTTCGTCATTTATTTTCCACTTTCAGTTTCACTTACTTAGCTAGCAAATGCAGCTATCTAGTTTAGTCTACTCAAACACTTGGCTCAAACAGAGCACTATGTTAGCTAGCTGGCTATGACTATCCAACACAACACTGGAACTCTTCCAAGTCAAGGCCAGCTTTTGGTTTGACTAATTTATTGCCACTGGGACCCGCCAAGGTAAGTGCTAAACTGCTTACTGACTGTACACTGTAACGTTACTGCATGATTGTAGCAGGTTTACAAACGAGTTAGTTCTATTAGCTCTGTTGACTATGATGTTATTTTAGCTAATATGGTGACAACAATGTAAGCTGTGTGTTTCAGTTATGAAATGGTTTGGCTTGGAAAGGTTTTTTCTCCTGGTGACATACAGCTGATGTGTTGTGCATTGAAGTACAGAAACAAAGGGAGAAGGTGATAAGAGGAGAGCACATAGATGCAAGAAGGAATACAACGTGTCTGTAATGAAAGTGAAACTGTGTTTATGCATGATCAGGGGTGTATTCATTCCACCGATTCTGTTGACAAACGTTTAAATGGAACAAAACGGGGATAAACATACCTGAATTTGTCCAGTGATATCTCTATTTCAGCTAGATGCAGGCGAGAGTGTGCAAGGCAGTATTGAATGTGTCACTGTCTGTCTATGTGTCACTGTCTGTCATCGCAAAATGTTCTCTCGACCTGTGTGAACCTACATTCTAAACTTTCATTCATAGGCTAGGTTGCTACCTCATGATGGGTATAGGGACAATTAGAGTATCATGTAGTAGCCTAAACCTATTGCTGTTACATTGAACAGGGTGAGGACATATGAATGACAGTCGTCCAATATGCTGAAATAGAATTAAGGCCATGCTCATGGAAAAACAAATCGTCCTGCCTAATCTTAAACGGCACAAACCACCACTGTTTGGGTGGTGGACCACTCTTGGTACACATGGGAAACTGTTGAGCTGAAAAACCCAGCAGCGTTGCAGTTCTTGACACAAACCGGTGCGCCTGGCACCTACTACCATACCCCGTGCAAAGTAACTTAAATATTTGACATTCTTAATGTTTTGTCTGGACCAGGTGTTGTTCTTAGTGTAAAGCACTACAGATCTTTAAGGGAATAGTATGGTCACATGTAGATAAAAAAGAATGTGAAAAATTAACAGAGAAAATGTATATCAACACACTACCTATTCATATAAGTATTTATTAATCATCTACATTTTCATATTGAGCTTCTACGTCTGTGTACAGGAACGAATTATTAGGAAGAGAAAATGTATCAGCTTATTATTAAATAATTATGACGTTCTTTCCAATACGAAAAGTGTTGTAACTATTGTTTCCAAACTGCGTTACCCACTCCAGCCAGCAGATGGCGACGAGCATCTTTCAGTTGTCTCTTCTTGCGTGACGTATAATGGACTGGACGGACGCTTCTTCAGGAACAACAAGGCGCCAACTCTTTCGACCACGTCGGTAGCTTGCTAGCCAACATAAAAGTGAAAGATTGACGCTTTAGACCATCTTAATGTACATTATCTAATCTCAGTGTTTTAAACACAGTTCTGTTGACGTATTAACTGGTTAACTGTAACCTAATTTGCAAACTTGTTCAAGATTTATGCTGAGCCTAGCACTAGGCTATTCGCTAATGCTAACTAGCTAGATAACATCCCTGACCATGAGCTCACTAAACTACTCATCCCTGCTATAGAAGAGGGGGTCTGCTGTTTTAGAAAGAAGTTCTGGTGCTGAACATTGAAGAAGAGGATGAGGTTACAGTGAAAGAAGATAAAGGACCTTTTAGAATGAAAAAGGAGGAAGATGAGACTGTTATAGTGAAGGAAGAAGATGCTGTTATAGTGAAAGAACATTTCAGAATGAAAAGGAGGAAGATGAGACTGTTATAATGAAGGAAGAAGATGCTGTTATTGTGAAAGAACATTTCAGAATGAAAAAGGAGGAAGAGGAGACTGTTATAGTGAAGGAAGAAGATGCTGTTATTGTGAAAGAACATTTCAGAATGAAAAAGGAGGAAGAGGAGGCTGTTATAGTGATAGAAGAGAAAGAACCGTTTAGAGAGGAAGAGGATGCTATCTCAATAAAGGTGAAGGAGGAAGACGTTTTTGGAGTGAAAGAGGAAGAGACAGAATATCAGATTAACACCAGTGAGTACTGTCTTTAACAGGGACACAAACTATGCCGTTGTTGAACTAATGTGTGGTTTTAAAGTGTTATTCTACTGAAGTTCAACTCCCATGGAGTTGGTGGAATACTCCTTTAATTAATTGCCATTTACTCAGCTGGGCCAGGGGCGCTTTAATTAGGTCAGGTGGAAATGTGCTACAGATCTCAACTCTATAAAAGGAGGAAATTGCCATCGCCTGATCTCGCTGCTTTCTCTTCCCTAAATCCATCTGATCCAGAAGTTCTGTGCGTCCATGAATCCACGTAAGTCCACCGACTCTTACCTTTCATCTGAATGATCTGTGGTGATCGGGAGAGTGGGCCATTCAGTTATTGTTTATAGTTATCACCGCGGAGCGCGGCTTGGAGCGCACGCTTCAAACATATTGTGTAATGTGAATTGTTAATAATGACTGCTATGATTTGATCTTTGATTATGAATTTGATTGTATACATGTTATTTGTTTCCTTTGTGATGCAGCACAGACTACCAGTAAATATACCACTTTATGGTTAAAGGAATTCCTGCCTCAGTCTCATACATTCCTCTGTCACCTGACACGTGACCACCTGTTCACCTTCACTGTCAGTCATCCTACCTGTCCAGCAACCCACAGATTCCACTAATCTTTCAATGGTCCTTTGAGCCGGATGATGACTGAACCAAAGACAGGTGAAAAGGAAATGGAGGCGGAGAGGGAAGAATTGTCTCCACTGGAAGGAAGAAGAGAGGAGGAGAGAGCAGCTGAGGGAAAGGTCTTGGAACAAAGGAAATATCCAGGAGCTAAGCCTAAAGCAACAAAGGCTTCATCCTCAACTACCAGGAGCACCAGAAGAACCAGGCAAGCACCTGGTTATCTTAAGGACTATGTGGTCGAGGTTCCGACATCAAAGGGCAAGCCCACCAGAGCTCAAAGAGTTGATGGATCAACTATATGTTTCAGCCATCAACCATCCCCTCTGAGCCAAGGACCGGAAACTGCTTTGGAGCAGGAAAGTGGTCTACGTGAGGAACCTATGGAAGAGGTAACTCCCACTGCACAGGTCGACCAGCTTCCAGAGGCAGGCTCCGCTCACCCCTTAACTAATGGGAAATCGTTGAAGCACTCTAGACGGAGTGGGAGTTCGACCAGTGGATACCCCTTTGGAAGTGGCCATGGCAGCCGCCATTCACTAGCCCTCAGCAATTCACAGAACGCTGTCCTACAAGAGAGGATGAAACTATTAGCTTTGGAGGAGATTGAGCGTCAGATTGAGGAGGAACAACAGGCTGACGAACGATGTCACCAATTGGATGTGCAGGCCCGTAGAGCTCTACAGGAAAGGGAATTCATTGCCAAGGACCTGGCACAGCAGCGACGGCACCGTCAAGCCAGAAGGGAATTAGAGGAGGCACGGATGGTCTCATCCTTCCTGGAGAGGAACGAACAGGGAGTTGACCTGACCACCCCTCCACATGGACCTGAACTGTCTGCCTTTCTTTCCCAATCTGCCCCTCTGGTACAGCATGGCACACAGTCCTCGGAGGCTCCGGGGTCAACAGCCAACACAGAGCACGGGAGACGGGCCGCTCCGCCAACGCCCTCTATGCCAGTGACACAAGTTAGCATTCCTCCATCTGGACAAAGCATCACTCCTTCGCCTTTCCGCCAATTACCAACCAAGGCAAATCGTTCCTTTCATCCAGGGCCAGGCCAGTCCTCAAACAACAGGTCGGAGGGCTCTCGCCCAATTCCGGCTGCCACAAATGGTGGGTCTGGGACAGTAGGTGACCGGCCCAATGAGGCCACAGTGGGCTCATCAGAAGTCCCGGGTTTATCCTTCACGCAACCAGAAGAGGGAGCCAACATTATGAAACTTCTAGTAGCCTCAGCCTATGGAATTCCCAGACCCAAACTGCCTTACTTTGAAAACGGAAAGGAGAGTGAATTTGTCCTTTTGGAAATGGCATTGGAGAGTCTACTGGGTATTCACAGTCATCTGTCAGAACGCTACAAATACCAAGTACTAATGGATCATTTGCGGTTTCCCAGTGCATACAGGCTGGCCCAATCATTTATGCACTCCGCAACACCATACACTGCAGCTCTCCAGGCCCTGAAGGCGAGATATGGTGAGCCACGTCAGCTAGTACAGAATGAACTAAACAACATCCTGAACACGTCTCCAATTAAAATGGGAGACCATGCTGCCTTCCAAGAATTCTCCCTGGCTGTCCAATCCCTGACCTCGATGCTCCAATCCGTTGAAGGAGAAGACGGGAACGAGCTTAAATGTGGCTCCCACATGGACAGGCTTCTTAGCAAACTTCCAGTGTACCTCAGAGACAGTTTCATTGAACATTGTTTGAATAAGGGCATCCTGAAAGAGGGCTCGAGAAGCACCTATGCTCTCAGAGACCTGGCCACATGGTTGGAGGTGAAGGCAAAGGCGAAGAGCATCGCTCACCAGGCCACAATCTCCGCCATAGCCACAGGGGAAGGAAGGAGTTTGAACGCCAGCAGGGACAGAACAGGCCAAATCCCACTACCATGTACTTAAATAGTGAGGCCGGGAGGAACCCGGAAGAAGACCCCTCTCAAGAGCAAGAACATCGAATTCCAGCCTTACTGCCCATATTGCAATAGTAAGGGGCACTTCCTTGGCTCATGCCCCAGAGTAAAAAAGCTCACTCAAACTCAATTGAAGGCCTGGATCACTTCAGGCGAGCGATGCTACAAGTGTGCCCGTAGCCATAAGGTGGAGACCTGCACATTGAGGAAACCCTGCAACCGCTGTAAAGAAATCCATCTCACCGTGTTGCATGATCTATTTCCCCAAGCAAAGAAGGAGCAGAGTATGCTCATGGTAGGAGCTGCAAAGGAGCTGTATCTCGACCAGCAGAACCGATCTCCAAGGGTCATGTTGAAGGTGGTCAAGGTCACTCTGCAAAGTGAAGGGAGAAGCATTGATACATTCGCCATTCTAGATGATGGGTCAGAAAGAACAATCATTCTCACAGCGGCCACCCGTCAGCTTAACCTGGAAGGGACCCCCGAGACCCTTAATCTCAGAACGGTGCGACACGATGTTATCCAAATGAAAGGCTCTGCTGTAACCTTCAGCATTTCACCTTCAGGAAACAGGGCGTGGCCTATAACATCACCAATGCCTTCACGGCAGATGGCTTGAATCTCGCAGAGCACTCCTGCCCGGTAAGTGTTCTACAGAAACAATATCCTCATCTACGAGGATTGCCTCTTCCTAACCTGGCCAGAGTAGCACCACTTATCCTGATTGGGTCAGACCACCCACATCTCGTCACCCCGACTGAGCCTATACGAGCTGGACCAGAAGGAGGACCCATTGCTGTCCATACATCCTTGGGTTGGGCTGTGCAAGGTCCATCCCATCTACTTCTCTCCACCCAAGCTGTACAGTCACAGCAAGTCCTCTTCACCAAAAGCAATCCAGATGCAGCCACTGACCTCCTTCGGAATGTTGAGATGCTATGGAAGATGGACACCTTCTCCAACCGGAAGCTACAGGAGGTCACTCGCTCGAAAAATGACTCCTATGCATTAGACCTCCTGGAGAAGAGCACCACCACCACTGAAATGGATGGAGTTCGCAGGTATGCAACCCCACTGCTACGGGTGCCCAACCATCCTCCTCTGGCAACCACGACACGGGCTGTACTCCCACTACTGCGTGGAACAGAGCGACGCCTGGTGAAGAATCCTGAGCTTGCAGAAGTTCATAACCGAGAGATTCATAACCTTGTGAAGGCAGGCTACGTCACTGAAGTGACAGCTCATGAAGAGGGAAACGCACTCCGTGAATCCTGGTATCTCCCTCACCATGTTATCCAGCAACATGGTGGGAAGTATAGACTTGTCTTCAACTGTTCATTCCAAGCAGCTGGTCAAAGCCTGAATGACTGTCTACTCCCCGGACCAACCTTAGGTCCTTCCTTGCTCGGTGTCCTTCTCCGGTTCCGGCAGCACTCTACAGCCATCAGTGGAGACATCAAAGCCATGTTTCATCAGATTCGTTTACTGCCTTCCGACACCACACTGCTCCGGTTCATATGGCGAAATATGGAACGAGATGCAGAGCCCACAATCTATGAATGGCAGGTACTCCCATTCGGCACCACCTGCAGTCCTTGCTGTGCCATATACGCTCTGCAGAGACACGCACGGGAGCATCCAGACAGTGACCCAGAAGTATTGGATTCAGTGGAAAATGCCTTCTATGTGGATAACTGCTTACAAAGCATCCCATCCACGGCTGAAGCGAAATCACTCCTTGATAAAGTGCGGAATCTCCTGTCCAAAGGGGGATTTGAGGTCCGACAGTGGGCTAGTAACAGAGCGGAGGTTATCCAGCACCTCCCGCCACAAGCTAGGTCCAGTAGCAGTGAACTATGGCTAACGCAGTCTGGTGCTAACCCAGAAGAGCCCACTCTAGGACTGAGGTGGAGCTGCCTACCGGATACCCTGGGGTATAAGCACCGCTCATCCCCGAGTACCGAAACCCCCACTCTGCGCACCATCTATCGGACCCTGGCCAGTCAATACGATCCCCTTGGGTATATCCTGCCATACACAACACGGGCCAAAGTCTTAGTCCAGGACCTGTGGCAGACCAAGAGGGACTGGGATGAACCAATCCACCCAGCTGACCTAGTGGAACGATGGATCTGTTGGGAAACTGAGTTAACGGAGCTCTCTGATGTCCAAATGCCAAGATGTTATGTACCATCCTGTGTTGACCAACTGGGATCATGCCTGGAACTGCATGTGTTCTGTGACGCTTCGGAGCGAGCTTATGGGGCGGTTTCCTATCTTAGAGTGGAGGATAAGGCAGGCCACACCCATGTCTCCTTTGTCATGGCCAGGTCCAGGGTCGCACCCAAGAAGCAGTTGTCAATGCCTAGGCTGGAACTCAGTGCTGCCCTTTCCGGAGCCCAGTTGGCCTCTACCTTGCGAGATGAGCTCACCTTGCCAATCCAAAGGATCATCTACTGGAGTGATTCGACCACTGTATTGACATGGCTCAAGTCGGAGTCCTGCAGGTATAAGGTGTTTGTCGGGACTCGCATTGCGGAAATCCAAGACCTAACAGAAGTCCAGGACTGGAGGTATGTTGATAGCATAAACAATCCTGCTGATGACATTACTAGAGGTAAAACCCTTAAGGAATTGGCTAAACCCCATCGCTGGAGCTTGGGACCACCATTCTTGTCCCAACCAGAGAATGAGTGGCCGACAGCCCCCAGGCGTGCGGCCCCTCCGCGACCGACTGAAGCTCATGAGTTAAGGAAGTCTGCCCAATGCTACAGCATTTCTACGGAACCAACAACGGCTCTCCCTGACCTAACACAATCCCAAACACTGCCGGATCTGATCACAGCCACAAACCAGACCGCAGATGGGGTGGCTTCTATACCTACCTCCCTCGCGGCAGAGACACTACTCCTCCAGCAAGCACAAGCAGTTAGCTTCCTGAGGAGTTCAAAGCTCTGAAAGCCGGTAGGAAAGTGGCTAAGGGCAGCCGTCTTCTCTCTCTTGCCCCAGAATATGATCCAATCCTTGGAGTGATCAGAGTTGGAGGAGGCTGCGCCAAGCGGAGGTTTTGGACCCAGATGCTATCCACCCAATTATCCTCGACTCCAGACACCCTCTTACCAGGCTCCTCATCAAGAGTTATGATGAGCGGCTTCTCCACCCAGGGCCAGAGAGGGTCTATGGGGAGATGAGGCGGAAGTACTGGATAATTGGAGGACGAGGAGCCATTCGTAAGCACCAATACGCCTGCGTAGAATGTCAGATATGGCGGGCCGGAGCTACGGTGCCCAAAATGGCAGATTTACCCCCTGCTCGCTTGCGCCTCCTTAAACCACCCTTCTGGTCAACAGGAGTAGATTGCTTCGGCCCCTTGATGATCAAGTTAGGTCGTCGTGTGGAAAAGCGCTGGGGCATTCTATTCAAGTGTATGACAACCAGATGTGTCCACCTGGACCTACTGGAGAGTTTGGATACGGAAGCCTTCCTCATGGCCCTACGGCGGTTTATCTCCCGACGGGGAAACCCTACGAGATCCTGGCTGACAGAGGTACGAACTTCAAGGCAGGAGAAGCCAGGTTGGAGGAAGCCTTCCAAGCCATGGAACCCAGCCTCCAGGATCAGCTGATGGACCAACAAATCTCATTCAAATTTAACCCTCCAGGCGCTCCTCATTTTGGAGGAACATGGGAGCGAGAGATCAAATCTGTAAAGACGGCCTTACGAGTCGTACTAGGGTCCAAACTGTCACTGAAACGGTCTTGAGGACTGTCCTGATAGAGGTGGAAGGGATTCTGAACTCCAAACCCTTGGGATATCTCTCTGCAGACATCGCTGACCCCGATCCGGTTACACCGAATATGCTCTTGATGGGACGTCGAGATGCGTCACTTCCTCAAGCCATGTATGCTGATACCAACCTCGTAGGCAGACGCCGGTGGCGACACAGCCAAATCTTAGCTGACCATTTTTGGGCCCGATTCATTCGGGATTACCTACCAAGTCTACAGCACAGAGGGAAATGGCGGAGAGAAATGGCCAGCCTGGAAACTGGCCAAGTAGTAATGATGGTGGACCCTCAGCTGCCTCGAGCCTCCTGGCCGGTGGGCCGTATAACTAAGACCATGCCTGGGACCGATGGTCGTGTTAGATCAGTGGAAATCCAGGTGAAGAACCGGACATATATCCGGCCAGTTGCCCGACTGATTCCTCTCCCTGAGATGACAGAGGATGGGGAGCAATGAGCCTTTTTGAGGAATGTGGAAATTAACAAATTTCCGGGGTGGCTGTAGAAAAGGCCCATGGAGTTGGTGGAATACTCCTTTAATTAATTGCCATTTACTCAGCTGGGCCAGGGGCGCTTTAATTAGGTCAGGTGGAAATGTGCTACAGATCTCAACTCTATAAAAGGAGGAAATTGCCATCGCCTGATCTCGCTGCTTTCTCTTCCCTAAATCCATCTGATCCAGAAGTTCTGTGCGTCCATGAATCCACGTAAGTCCACCGACTCTTACCTTTCATCTGAATGATCTGTGGTGATCGGGAGAGTGGGCCATTCAGTTATTGTTTATAGTTATCACCGCGGAGCGCGGCTTGGAGCGCACGCTTCAAACATATTGTGTAATGTGAATTGTTAATAATGACTGCTATGATTTGATCTTTGATTATGAATTTGATTGTATACATGTTATTTGTTTCCTTTGTGATGCAGCACAGACTACCAGTAAATATACCACTTTATGGTTAAAGGAATTCCTGCCTCAGTCTCATACATTCCTCTGTCACCTGACACGTGACCACCTGTTCACCTTCACTGTCAGTCATCCTACCTGTCCAGCACCCACACAGATTCCACTAATCTTTCAGTAGGAATTGTTAAAGGGTCGATCTGCCATTGGTTCATATATTTTAGGGACTTTTAAATTCGATGTATTGAATTCTCCATAAGGTCTATATTGAAGTTCCCCTCATCTAGTATAACAGGCTTTTAAAATTCAATATTGAAGCATAATCTCTACTTAAAATATCAAAGGGACATATTCATGCCTCTTGTAAGACCCTATGATTTTATTAGACGGTTATAAGTTTACTACTCATTTTGATGTTCTCATTAACACAGGAGAGAGACATGACTATGGTGGATCCTCTGGGGAGCTTCAACAACATCCTGATGCTGACAAGGAAGAGAAGAGTCTCTCCAGATCAGAACACAAGATGGTACAGCTTGGTCTGGTCTAGTATACAGCTTTCTCTCTCTGGGTCTGGTCTAGCTCTGTCTGGGTCTGGGCTGGGTTTCTGTAAAGCACTTTATGACAACAGTGACATCAGCATCCATAATGATATGTGTCTGTGTCCCCTCTTTATGGTTACCAGGACAACGCTAGCCCTTCCTCCCTCCTGGAGTCCCTGTGTCGTGCCTCTCCCGGTAGCACCTTACTGCTGGGTATGAAGAGGTTGTCTGTGCTGCTGGTGGACTGCAGGAAACAACGGGGCTGAGTGGAACTGTGAGAGGAGGAGAAGAGAAGAAAGGATCAGATTTGACACATCAAAGTAAGTGCTGTAGTTTAGTTTGAACAAATACAATAGATCTGCCCACCGGTATCTGTTACCAGGACAACCAGCAGAGTTCTGTTAGTTGACATGAAGATGGACTGGTATCTGTTACCAGGACAACCAGCAGAGTTCTGTTAGTTGACAGGAAGACTGGTGTATATGGATGTTATGAATATCATAACACTGAAAAGGATTCTGCCAATGAAAAGAGACAAACCAATAGACCATATAAAACCTTGATGAAAGTTAGCTTTGGAGAGAAAGTTTTAAGATGATCCAATGTAAGGTGTTTTTTTTACAAAAACTTTTCCTTAAAACATTATGGATGTTACATTGCCTGTCCCAGTCAAACCCCCTATCTTTACAAGACTGTAGAACAGGCAAACTAAACTCAAGACTTTGGTAATTAATTAACTAGTACTGAAGAAAAGCTGTGATCAGGCTGCCCACTCAAACGAAAGCTTCAAACTGTAACCATTGCTGGCGACCTGGTTCAGGTTATCAATCAACCTACCAGGGTAGTTACAAACAGTAGAGGAATGAAATCATCAACATGGTTTGATCATATCTTTACTAATGCTGCAGAAATGGGTTTTAAAGCAGTATCCAGATCCATCAGATGTAGTGATCACAATATAGGAGCCATGTCTAGGAAAACCACCGTTCCAAAGGCTGGGACTAATATTGTGTATAAGAGGTCATACAATTTTATGTAGTGATTCCTATGTTGTTGATGTAAATAATATTTGTTGGTCTGTGGTGTGTAATGTTGAGCAACCAGACGCTGCCCTTGACACATTTGAAGCTGCTTATCCCAGTTACTAATAAGCAGCACCCATTAAGAAAATGACTGTAAAACTGTTAATCCACGTGGATTGATGAGGAATTAATCAATGGTATTATGAAGAGGGAGGCAAAAGAGATGGCATATAGGTCTGGCTGTATAACTGATTGGCAAATGTATTGCAAATTGAGACATCATTTGACTAAACTGAATAAAAAGAAGAAACTACACAATGAAACAAAGATAAATGACATGAAGAATGAAACTTATTGCTCAATGAAAGTCTATATCTAAAAGTGGGTGAAACGAAATCAACCAAACAATGAACAGGTTTAGACAAAACCAAACGAAAAAGGATAAACTGGCGAACTAGCGCCACCCGAACGGGGAGGGAGCCACCTTCGGTAATATTCGTGAACCTATTGCAAATTGAAAATAATGTGACTAAACTCAATATAAAGAATAAACTACACTATGAAACAAAGATAAATGACATGAAGAAGGATAGTAAAAATCTTTGGAGCATCTTCAATGAAATTTTGCGCAAATAAAATCAACAATGACAAGTCACTGGTGTCTGACAGCGTGGATGGAAAATTGAGGATTAATAGCAGCCGATATTGCCATTCCTATTTGCCTTGTCTTTAATTTAAGCCTACTAGAAAGTGTGTGCCCTCAGGCCTGGAGGGAAGCTAAAGTCATTCCACTACCCAAGAATAGTAAAGCTCCCTTTACTGGCTTAAATAGCTCAGAAATCAAATCAGCCTGTTACCAACCATTACAATTTTGGAAAAAATATATTTGACCTGATACAAATTTTACAGTAAACAAATATAGACGTTCAGCTTATAGGGAAGTTCATTCAACAAGCACAGCACTTACAAATGACTGATTGGCTGAGAGACATTGATGATAAAAATGGCTTTACACCTCCTGCTATATTGTGGATAAAGAGTTTTTCTTTTAAAATATAACCTTTATTTAACTAGGCAAGTCAGTTATAAACAAATTCTTTTTTTCAATGATGGCCTAGGACTGCCTTGTTCATGGGCAGAACGACAGAGTTTTTTACCTTGCCAGCTCAGGGTTTCGATCCAGCAATCTTTCGGTTACTGGCCTACCGCTCTAACCACTAGGCTACCTGCCGCCCCAGAGCTACCTGTCTAACAGAACACAGAGTGTTCTTTAATGGAAGCCTGTACAACAAAATCAAGTTTGAATCAGGAATTCCCCGGGGCAGCTGTTTGGTACCTACTTTTTAAAATCTTTACCAACAACATGCCAATGACATTTGAGTAAAGCCAGTGAGTCTATGTATGCGTTGACTCAACACTGTACTTGTCAGCTACTACATCGACTGAAATGACTTCAACACTTAACATAGAGCTGCAGTTAGTATCAGAATGGGTGTCAAGGAATAAGTTAGTCCTAAATATTTCTGATTACCTTAAAACCTCTTGGTGTTAGGGGGCACTATTTTCATTTTTGGAAAAAAACGTCCCCGTTTTAAACGGGATATTTTGTCAGTAAAAGATACTAGAATATGCATATAATTGACAGCTTTGGATAGAAAACACTCTAACGTTTCCAAAACTGTAAAGATATTGTCTGTGAGTATAACAGAACTGATGTTGCAGGCGAAAGCCTGAGAAAAATCCAATCCGGAAGTGCCCCAGGTTTTGAAAGCGCTGTGTTCCAATGACTCCCTATATGGCTTTGAATGTACCATCAACAAGCTTATGCTTTCTACGTATTCCCCAAGGTGTCTACAGCATTGTGACGTAGTTTTACGCATTTCTATTGAAGAATAGCCGTATGGGGGCACATTGCGTAAGTGGTCACATGGTGGCTCCGAGAGAGATTCTCACGTAAAGTGCAGAGGTAGCCATTACTCCAATCGGTCCTTGAGAAAAAGGAATTGTCCCGACGGATATATTATCAAATAGATATTAGAAAAACACCTTGAGGATTGATTCTAAACAACGTTTGCCATGTTTTTGTCGATATTATGGAGCTAATTTGGAATATTTTTCGGAGTTGTGACTGCAATTTCCGGGCGATTTCTCAGCCAAACGTGAAGAACAGAGCTATTTCGCCTACAAAAATAATATTTTGGGAAAAAATGAACTTTGGCTGTCTACCTGGGAGTCTCGTGAGTGAAAACATCCGAAGTTCAAAGGTAAACGATTTAATTTGATTGCTTTTCTGATTTCCGTGACAAGTTTGCCTGCTGCTAGCAAGGCATAATGCTATGCTAGGCTATGATAAACTTACACAGACGCTTGTCTAGCGTTGGCTGTAAAGCATATTTTGAAAATCTGAGATGACAGGGTGATTAACAAAAGGCTAGGCTATGTTCCAATATATTTCACTTGTGATTTTCATGAATAGGAATATTTTCTAGGAAGATTTATGTCCGTTGCGTTATGCTAATTAGTGTCAGATGATGGTAACGGTCCCGTTCACGGGCTGGGTGTCACTACAGGTTAAGTTACATGGCCTACTATGCTAATTCTGTAGCGGCATTGTTAGAGAGGGCTAAATAAATATTTTGTTGGTGCGCCAGGCAGGTATTAACCCTAGTTATTAAACTTAGTTATTACCTATTATAACATTATTATTATAAAATATTATTAAAACCGAAAGGATGAGAGTAGAATAGATAGAGTAGCGCTTCCAGACACATTCTAAACAGGATGTCTTAAAGGAGGACTGTAGCATCTAATGATGAAACATTATGGAGTCTTAAAGGAGGACTGTAGCATCTAATGATGAAACATTATGGAGTCTTAAAGGAGGACTGTAGCATCTAATGATGAAACATTATGGAGTCTTAAGCTTTAATTTGTGGCATTGCACTTGTGAATGCATGAAATTTAAATATTTCAAAAAAATATATATATATATTTTGCACTCTGCAATTTCACCGGATTTTGTTGAAATGTTCCGCTAGCGGAATCCCTAGCCATAACAGGTTTTAATGTGTTTGAGCCAATCAGTTTTGTTGTGACAAGGTAGGGGTGGTATACAGAAGATAGCCCTATTGGGTAAAAGACAAAGTCCATATTATGTCAAGAGCAGCTCAAATAAGCAAAGAGAAACAACAGTCCATTACTTTAAGGACCACCACAAGAATGGAAGTTCCAGAGTTACTTCTGATGCATAAGTTCATTAGAGTTACCAGCCTTAGAAATTGCAGCCCAAATAAATGCTTCAAAGTTCAAGTAACAGACACATCTCAACATCATCGGTTCAGAGGAGACTGCGTGAATCAGGCCTTCATGGTCCAATTGCTGCAAGGAAACCACTACTAAAGGACACCAATAAGAAGAAGAGACTTGCTTGGGCCAAGAAACACGAGCAATGGACATTAGACCGGTGGATATCTGTCCTCTGGTCTGATGAGTCCAAATTTGAGATTTTTGGATCCGAGCGTCATGTCTTTGTGAGACGAGGAGTAGATCAACAGATTATCTCCGCATGTGTGGTTCCCACCGTGAAGCATGGAGGAGGAGATGTGATGGTGTGCGGGTGCTTTGCTGTTGACAATGTCATTGATTTATTTATTCAAGTCACCCTTAACCAGCATGGCTTCCACACCATTCTACAGCTATATGCCATCCCATCTGGTTTGGGCTTAGTCCCACTGTCATTTGATTTTCAACAGGACAATGACCCAACACACCTCCAGGCTGTGTAAGAGGTATTTGACCAAGAAGGAGAGTAATGGAGTGCTGCATCAGATGACCTGGCCTACACAATCCCCCGACCTCAACCAAATCAAGAGGGTTTGGGATGAGTTGGATCGCAGAGGTGAAGGGAAAGCGGCCTACAAGTTCTCAGCATATGTGGGAACGCCTACAAGACTGTTGGAAAAGAATTCCAGGTGAAGCTGTTTGAGAGAAAGCAAGGGTGGCAACTTTTGAAGAATAAAATATATATTTTTGATTTAACACTTGTGGTTACTACATGATTCCATGTGTTTTTTAATCATTTTGATGTCTTTATTATTCTACAATGTAGAAAATAGTAAAAATACAGAAAAACCCTTAAATGAGTAGGTGAGTCCAAACTTTTGACTGGTACTGTACATTAAATTCCCCGACAACAGCTCCAGTGGACATTCCTGCAGTCAGCATGCCAATTGCCCGCTCCCTCAGAGATCTGTGGCATTGTTGTGTGAACAAACTGCACATTTTCGATGTAGCCTTTTATTATCCCCAGCACAAGGTGCACCTGTGTAATAAGAAAGCTGTTCAATCAGCTTCTTGATATGCCTCACCTGTCAGGTGGATGGATTATCTTGGCAAAGAATACATGTTGACTAACAGTGATGCTCATGAAACATCTTTTTTGTGTTCTGACTTGTAAAACAGGATGAATAAGTAATGTAAACATAGCAGTAATTACCAGGAAGCTCTACATTTGTTTTAAAATCACACTAAGATTGTTAAAACTGGCCTCAGGTTATTGAGAGATCTGATTTAGGATTTACCCTCGTAGCAAGGTTGTTTTATCATGTGCTTTCATTCCGGTCTCTATTTAAAAACAACACTATGTTTGGCAGGAGAAAGACCAGACTCAGAGGAACCAGAGCCAGGGACGTCCAAACCAGCAAGACGACACCAGTGCTCCCAGTGTGAAAAGAGTTTTAAACAGAAAGCACAACTGAAAACACACAAGAGAATACACACAGGAGAGAAGCCTTACCAATGCTCCCAATGTGGAAAGTGTTTCACCCGGTCGGGGATGCTGAAACGACATGAGAGAATACACACAGGAGAGAAGCCTTACCACTGTTCCCAGTGTGGAAAGTGTTTCACCTGGTCGGGGATGCTGAAACGACATGAGAGAATACACACGGGAGAGAAGCCTGGAGAGAAGCCTTACCACTGCTCCCAGTGTGGAAAGTGTTTCAAGCAGTCGGGGGAGCTGAAACAGCATGAGAGAATACACACGGGGAGAAGCCTTACCACTGCTCCCAATGTGGAAAGTGTTTCAAGCAGTCGGGGGAGCTGACACAGCATGAGAGAATACACACGGGAGAGAAGCCTTACCACTGCTCCCAGTGTGGAAAGTGTTTCAAGCAGTCGGGGGAGCTGAAACAACATGAGATAATACACACAGGAGAGAAGCCCTACCACTGCTCCCAATGTGGAAAGTGTTTCAACCAGAGTGGACACCTGAAACAACACGAGAGAATACACACAGGGGAGAAGCCTTACCACTGCTCTGTGGAAAGAAGTCATGAGAGAATACACACAGGGGAGAACTGCCTGTGGACCACTGCTCCCAATGTGGAAAGTGTTTCACTCAGTCGGGAAGCTGAAAAACATGAGAAAATACACACATGAGAGAAGCCCTACCACTGCTCCCAATGTGGAAAGTGTTTCAACCAGAGTGGACACCTGAAACGACATGAGAGAATACACACGGGAGAGAAGCCTTACCACTGCTCCCGTGGAAAGTGTTTTGCCCGTTCGGGGGATCTGAAACTACACGGGAGAATACACACAGGAGAGAAGCCTTACCACTGCTCCCAGTGTGGAAACCATTTGCCCATTTAGGAAGCCTTAAAGAACACATTAGACTGCACACAAAATCAAATCAAAATCAAATTTTATTTGTCACATACACATGGTTAGCAGATGTTAAATGCGAGTGTAGCGAAATGCTTGTGCTTCTAGTTCCGACAATGCAGTGATAACCAACAAGTAATCTAACTAACAATTCCAAAACTACTGTCTTATACAAAGTGTAAGGGGATAAGGAACATGTACATAAGGATATATGAATGAGTGATGGTACAGAGCAGCATACAGTAGATGGTATCGAGTACAGTATATACATATGAGATGAGTGTGTAGACAAAGTAAACAAAGTGGCATAGTTAAAGTGGCTAGTGATACATGTGTTACATAAGGATGCAGTCGATGATGTAGAGTACAGTATATACATATTCATATGAGATGAATAATGTAGGGTAAGTAACATTATATGAGGTAGCATTGTTTAAAGTGGCTAGTGATATATTTACATCATTTCCCATCAATTCCCATTATTAAAATGGCTGGAGTTGGGTCAGTGTCAATGACAGTGTGTTGGCAGCAGCCACTCAATGTTAGTGGTGGCTGTTTAACAGTCTGATGGCCTTGAGATAGAAGCTGTTTTCAGTCTCTCGGTCCCAGCTTTGATGCACCTGTACTGACCTCGCCTTCTGGATGATAGCGGGGTGAACAGGCAGTGGTTCGGGTGGTTGATGTCCTTGATGATCTTTATGGCCTTCCTGTAACAACGGGTGGTGTAGGTGTCCTGGAGGGCAGGTAGTTTGCCCCTGTGATGCGTTGTGCAGTCCTCACTACCCTCTGGAGAGCCTTACGGTTGAGGCGGAGCAGTTGCCGTACCAGGCGGTGATACAGCCCGCCAGGATGCTCTCGATTGTGCATCTGTAGAAGTTTGTGAGTGCTTTTGGTGACAAGCCGAATTTCTTCAGCCTCCTGAGGTTGAAGGCTTAGAAAAGCTCAGACTGTGGGAAAACATATTACTCATAAGTCACTTAAACGTCACTAGAGAATCCACACAGGAGAGAGAAATTACTTCTCTTAGCGTGTATGTTGATATTTCACATCACATTGTCTTAACATTCATCAGAGAACATACACAGTGCTCCTGTTGTATTATATTGTTGACTGACATTTACATTTAAGTCATTTAGCAGATGCTCTTATCCAGAGCGACTTACAAATTGGTGCATTCACCTTATGACATCCAGTGGAACAGTCACTTTACAATAGTGCATCTAAATCTTAAAGGGGGGGTGAGAGGGATTACTTATCCTATCCTAGGTATTCCTTAAAGAGGTGAGGTTTCAGGTGTCTCCGGAAGGTGGTGATTGACTCCGCTGTCCTGGCGTCGTGAGGAGTTTGTTCCACCATTGGGGGCCAGAGCAGCGAACAGTTTTGACTGGGCTGAGCGGGAGCTGTACTTCCTCAGTGGTAGGGAGGCGAGCAGGCCAGAGGTGGATGAACGCAGTGCCCTTGTTTGGGTGTAGGGCCTGATCAGAGCCTGGAGGTACTGAGGTGCCGTTCCCCTCACCGCTCCGTAGGCAAGCACCATGGTCTTGTAGCGGATGCGAGCTTCAACTGGAAGCCAGTGGAGAGAACGGAGGAGCGGGGTGACGTGAGAGAACTTGGAAAGGTTGAACACCAGACGGGCTGCGGCGTTCTGGATGAGTTGAAGGGTTTAATGGCACAGGCAGGGAGCCCAGCCAACAGCGAGTTGCAGTAATCCAGACGGGAGATGACAAGTGCCTGGATTAGGACCTGCGCCGCTTCCTGTGTGAGGCAGGGTCGTACTCTGCGGATGTTGTAGAGCATGAACCTACAGGAACGGGCCACCGCCTTGATGTTGGTTGAGAACGACAGGTGTTGTCCAGGATCACGCCAAGGTTCTTAGCGCTCTGGGAGGAGGACACAATGGAGTTGTCAACCGTGATGGCGAGATCATGGAACGGGCAGTCCTTCCCCGGGAGGAAGAGCAGCTCCGTCTTGCCGAGGTTCAGCTTGAGGTGGTGATCCGTCATCCACACTGATATGTCTGCCAGACATGCAGAGATGCGATTCGCCACCTGGTCATCAGAAGGGGGAAAGGAGAAGATTAATTGTGTGTCGTCTGCATAGCAATGATAGGAGAGACCATGTGAGGTTATGACAGAGCCAAGTGACTTGGTGTATAGCGAGAATAGGATCAAGCGTGGGCCGCGCCGGAGATGCCCAACTCGGAGAGGGTGGAGAGGAGGATCTGATGGTTCACAGTATCGAAGGCAGCCGATAGATCTAGAAGGATGAGAGCAGAGGAGAGAGAGTTAGCTTTAGCAGTGCGGAGCGCCTCCGTGATACAGAGGAGAGCAGTCTCAGTTGAATGACTAGTCTTGAAACCTGACTGATTTGGATCAAGAAGGTCATTCAGAGAGAGATAGCGGGAGAGCTGGCCAAGGACGGCACGTTCAAGAGTTTTGGAGAGAAAAGAAAGAAGGGATACTGGTCTGTAATTGTTGACATCGGAGGGATCGAGTGTAGGTTTTTTCAGAAGGGGTGCAACTCTCGCTCTCTTGAAGACGGAAGGGACGTAGCCAGCGGTCAGGGATGAGTTGATGAGCGAGGTGAGGTAAGGAGAATGTGTTTAGTAAGTCGCTCTGGATAAGAGCGTCTGCTAAATGACTTAAATGTAAATGTAAATATGAAATTAAATGGTACAGGGTATACTCAAACATATATTTGTTTGTTCTTATTAGAAAACATGAATTGAATATGGAATCTGTCAGTTTGAATATAAAGAAGATCAGGTTCCTTCTTTTAAACGGTCCTTTTTTAAACTCTCTGTGTTTATCTGGGTGTGTCATTCCTCCAGCACTACAGATAATCAAGTGATATTTGGATGTGATGCATTTGTTCCATTGTTGACATTTGCATTGTTGGCCCACTGATTATTTAATGAAATGAAAATGTTCAGACTCTGTAATGGAAAACGTTAATTGTTTGTGTGTCCACATAACTGAGTATGTGACTAACCTTGTGAAACTGTCCTATTATAATCTCCTGGTTTTGGGACTATCATCCTGTGTTGCAAACCAATTTACACCTGTGTCCTTGTATGAATAAACTCCCTCCCAGGAACAGGCAACTATAAAGATATGTGCTAATCACCCAATGCTTCAGGAATTCAGACTGTCTACACTGCACTGTGCAACTCTGTTATTCTCTCTGAGCTCAGAAATAAAGAATCTTGGTTTGACTTGGACTCCAGCAGATCCTTATTTTATAATATCCACCACAACTCTCCCACAGATTGCTGTTTATCATTGTCTCATAGAAGAGTTCCTCTTTCGACTTTCCTGGGGGCAATTACAAACCTTATTTTATTTGTCAAATGGCAACCAAGCATCAGTCATCATGTCACCAGATTAAGACCCTTAAAATGTATTGGAATTGAGCATCAAGCTCATCACATGTAGTTTCACAACCCTGTGAAGTTCATAACTTATTTCATCTGTAGCCTAATAAACTACATGGTTCTCCAAGTTTTAGAGGGAGGACCACACAACATATCATCACGTGACTCCAAGTTAACTAAGACATGATGGTTATTATATCAATATTTGTACATAAAGGAGTTTCCATCGCCATTTCTCACTAAAACTTTTTTACTGACACAACCCACCATGTCAAACGAACTAACATATCGTCTGTCGCCATTTATAAAAATGTTCAGGCATATCCTGTTTCCATCAGTCCGGTCATTACTTCTGAAATGGTTGGATCAATATCCACCTTCATGATATGGATGAAGCCTGATTTGGAATGTCTGAGTAGTTCTATCTGATGTCATAATACACCCCTCTGATAGTGATACATTTGTTACTTACAGGGCACCACTGCCCCTGACCAGCTGAATGCAGGTGGGCTCTCCTGTCAACATGGGGCTCCTGCTGCAGGAAGCCTAGCGGTTAACAGTGTTGGGTTAGTAACTGAAAGAACCCTGGTTTGAATCCCAGAGAGGACTAGGTGGAAAATCTGTCAATGTGCCCTTGAGGGCTGCAACAGGAGCCTCATGTTGACAGGAGAGCCCAGCTGCACTCAGCTGGCCAGTTGTCGTAACAGGAACAGGATGTGCCTGTCCAACACTCTTCCCCACATCAAGGATGGTGTCACATGGTCACGCAGCTCTCTTCATTGAGGAGACACACTAGAAGCATCAGTAAGTCATCACAAATGACTATTTCTAAAGAAAGATTATAGACAAGTAGAATGGGACAGGTTTCTTATAGGCTCCACATTACTGGACATAATAACATATTAACTTTGTGCTGTTGATGTATTGCTGCTAATAATATTATTTCAGAGAGTCTGAAACTCTGCTCCTAACAAGGAAGTACTCTGCTCTAACAAGGAAGTACTCTGCTCCTAACAAGGAAGTACTCTGCTCCTAACAAGGAAGTACTCTGCTCCTAACAAGGAAGTACTCTGCTCCTAACAAGGAAGTACTCTGCTCCTAACAAGGAAGTACTCTGCTCCTAACAAGGAAGTACTCTGCTCCTAACAAGGAAGTACTCTGCTGCTAACAAGGAAGTACTCTGCTCCTAACAAGGAAGTACTCTGCTCTAACAAGGAAGTACTCTGCTCCTAACAAGGAAGTACTCTGCTGCTAAAAAGGAAGTAATCTGCTCCTAACAAGGAAGTACTCTGCTCCTAACAAGGAAGTAATCTGCTCATAACAAGGAAGTACTCTGCTCCTAACAAGGAAGTACTCTGCTCCTAACAAGGTAGTACTCTGCTCCTAACAAGGAAGTACTCTGCTCCTAACAAGGAAGTAATCTGCTCATAACAAGGAAGTACTCTGCTCCTAACAAGGAAGTACTCTGCTCCTAACAAGGTAGTACTCTGCTCCTAACAAGGAAGTACTCTGCTCTAACAAGTAAGTACTCTGCTCATAACAAGGAGGTACTCTGCTCATAACAAGGAGGTACTCTGCTCCTAACAAGAAAGTACTCTGCTCCTAACAAGCCACCAATTGTGCAAGTTCTCCCACTTAAAAAAATGAGAGGCCTGTAATTTACATCAGGAGATACCTTAATACCAGCAACAGTGTGTGAAAACCTTGTGAAGACTTACAGAAAAAATTGACCTCTGTCATTGCCAACACAGGGTATATAACAAAGTATTGAGATAAACAATGTGATTTTCTGGATTTTTTTCATTTTGTCTGTCATAGTTGAAGTGTACCTATGATGAAAATTACAGGCCTCTCTCATTTTTTAAGTGGGAGAACTTGCACACCAGGCCGACTAAATACTTTTGCCCCACTGTATGTTAATCTCTAGAGATAGAACAAGTCTCCTTCCTGAGCGGTATGACGGCTGTGTGGTCCCATGGTGTTTATACTTGCATACTGTTGTATGTAAAGATGAACATGGTATCTTCAGGCGTTTGGAAATTTCTCCGAAGGATGAACCAGACCTGTGGAGGTCTACAATTCTTTCTGAGGTCTTGGCTGATTTCCACATGATGTCAAGCAAAGAGGTACTGAGTTTGAAGGTAGGCCTTGAAATACATCCACAGGTACACCTCCAATTGACTCAAATTATGTCAATTAGCTATCAGAAGCTTCAAAAATATGACATCATTTCTGGCATTTTCCAAGCTGTTTAAAGGCAAAGTCAACATAGTGTATGTAAACTTCTGACCCACTGGAATTGTGATACAGTGAATTATAAGTGAAATAATCTGTCTGTAAACAATTGTTGGAAAAATTACTTATGTCATGCACAAAGTAGATGTCTAACCGACTTGCCAAAACTATAGTTTGTTAACAAGACATTTGATTGGAGTGGTTGAAAACCGAGTTTTAATGACTCCAATCTCAGAGTATGTAAACATCCCTGTATATAGC
>NC_060190.1:2458111-2473111 GCF_021184085.1 Oncorhynchus gorbuscha
ACTGACCCCCCACATTCTCTAAATACACTGACCCCCCATTCTCTAATTCTTCTCTAATTACACTGACCCCCACATTCTCTAATCACATGGACCCTCCACAATCTCCACCCACATTCTCTAATTACACTGACCCCCACATTCTCTAAATACACTGAACCCCCCACATTCTCTAATTACACTGACCCCCCCACATTCTCTAATTACACTGACCCCTCACAATCTCCCCCACATTCTCTAAATACACTGACCCTCCAAATTCTCTAAATACACTGACCATGCCCATTCTCTAATTACACTGACCCCCCCGCAGGAGAGGGAACTGGTGACCTAGAGGAAGGAGAGGGAACCTGGTGACCTAGAGGCCAGAGAGGGAACCTGGTGACCTAGAGGAAGGAGAGGGAACCTGGTGACCTAGAGGAAGGAGAGGGGACCTGGTGACCTAGAGGAAGGAGAGGGAACCTGGTGACCTAGAGGCCGGAGAGGGAACCTGTTGACCCAGAGGCCGGAGAGGGAACCTGGTGACCCAGAGGCCGGAGAGGGAACCTGTTGACCTAGAGGCCGGAGAGGGAACCTGGTGACCTAGAGGAAGGAGAGGTACCCTGGTGACCTAGAGGAAGGAGAGGGAACCTGGTGACCTAGAGGAAGGAGAGGGGACCTGGTGACCTAGAGGAAGGAGAGGGGACCTGGTGGCCTAGAGGAAGGAGAGGAACCTGTTGACCTAGAGGCCGGAGAGGGAACCTGTTGACCTAGAGGCCGGAGAGGGAACCTGGTGACCTAGAGGCCGGAGAGGGAACCTGGTGACCTAGAGGAAGGAGAGGGAACCTGGTGACCTAGAGAAAGGAGAGGGAACCTGCTGACCTAGAGGAAGGGGAGGGAACCTGGTGACGTAGAGGAAGGAGAGGGAACCTGGTGACCTAGAGGAAGGAGAGGGAACCTGTTGACCTAGAGGAAGGGGAGGGAACCTGGTGACCTAGAGGAAGGGGAGGGAACCTGGTGACCTAGATGAAGGAGAGGGAACCTGGTGACCTAGAGGAAGGAGAGGGAACCTGGTGACCTAGAGGAAGGAGAGGGAACCTGGTGACCTAGAAGCCGAAGAGGGAACCTGGTGACCTAGAGGAAGAAGAGGGAACCTGGTGACCCAGAGGAAGAAGAGGGAACCTGGTGACCTAGAGGAAGGAGAGGGAACCTGGTGACCTAGAGGCCAGAGAGGGAACCTGGTGACCTAGAGGAAGGAGAGGGAACCTGGTGACCCAGAGGAAGAAGAGGGAACCTGGTGACATAGAGGAAGGAGAGGGAACCTGGTGACCTAGAGGAAGGAGAGGGAACCTGGTGACCTAGAGGAAGGAGAGGGAACCTGGTGACCTAGAGGAAGGAGAGGGAACCTGGTGACCCAGAGGAAGAAGAGGGAACACACGGGACAACTGAAACATAAAACAGTCGATTAAAACAACAAACTATCAGGTCGAGGAAAGTTGTCTCATCGTGAATAGTTCTCTGGGCAATACAGACATACCCTTTACTGAGCCTCACACACTCACTCATACACACACTCATACACACACTGTCCCTGCGGTGGGACAGACCGACAGCTGGTGCCAATGAGGCTGGTTAGGGGATCCTCCTCGGGGAGGGGGAGGGGTGAGAGGGTAACATGACCCTGCTGCTGCGCCCCAAACACTCCCTGGACTGGTCGCTATGCCGACAGGTGGCAAGGCGGACAGGGGGCTGGGTCTCCACAGACTGTCATGTTTGTCATTTATTGTCATGTCTTGTCCCTGTGCTCCCCATGCTATTCGTTTCCCTCTGCTGGTCTTGTTTGGTTCTATCCCTCTCTCTCCCCCTCCCTCTCTCACTCTCTCGCTCTCTCTTCTCTCTGTCGTTCCGTTCCTGCTCCCAGCTGTTCCTATTCCCCTAATCATCATTTAGTCTTCCCACACCTGTTCCCGATCCTTTCCCCTGATTAGATTCCCTATTTATTCCTTTGTAATCCGTTCCTGTGCCGTCGGTTCCTTATATTGTATTCACCATGCTGTGATTGCGTTTCGCCCTGTCCTGTCGTGTTTTTTGCCGTGATTGTGTATCACCCTGTTCTGTCGTGTTTTGTGCCTTCATCAGACGCTGCGTGTGAGCAGGTGTCTCAGTCGACTACGGCCTGCGCCTACCCGAAGCGACCTGCAGTCTGTGGCCGCTTCTCCAGTTGTTTTCCCCTCTACAAATCTAGAGGATGTCAGTTATTCCGTTTTGAACATTATTAAACTCTGCTTCTGTTAAGTCGCTTTTGGGTCCTCTTTTACCAGCATGACAGAAGGAACCGACCAAGGAATGGACCCAGCGACTTCAGACGCTCGTTACACTGCCGTCGAGTTCCAAGG
This sequence comes from Oncorhynchus gorbuscha, assembly GCF_021184085.1. NCBI lineage: Eukaryota > Metazoa > Chordata > Actinopteri > Salmoniformes > Salmonidae > Oncorhynchus > Oncorhynchus gorbuscha. The sequence goes on from NC_060190.1 coordinate 2,460,484, forward strand.
AGCCATGCTCGGCAGACACGAGCAGGAATTGTCTGCTGCTCGCCATGCCGTGGAGAACCTGGCCGCTCAGGTTTCCGACCTCTCTGGACAGTTCCAGAGTCTCGTCTCGTGCCACCTGTTACTCCCTGGCCTGCCGAGCCTCCAGAACCCAGGGTTAATAACCCACCTTGCTACTCCGGGCAGCCCACTGAGTGCCGCTCCTTTCTCACGCAGTGTGAGATTGTGTTCTCTCTCCAACCCCACATACTCTAGAGAGAGAGCTCGGGTTGCTTACGTCATTTCACTCCTTACTGGCCGGGCTCGAGAATGGGGCACAGCTATCTGGGAGGCAAGGGCTGATTGCTCTAACAGATTCCAGAACTTTAAAGAGGAGATGATTCGGGTTTTTGACCGTTCAGTTTTTGGTGAGGAGGCTTCTAGGGCCCTGGCTTCCTTATGCCAAGGTGAACGGTCCATAACGGATTATTCCATTGAGTTTCGCACTCTTGCTGCCTCTAGTGAGTGGAACGAGCCGGCGCTGCTCGCTCGTTTTCTGGAGGGACTCCACGCAGCGGTTAAGGATGAGATTCTTTCCCGGGAGGTTCCTTCAGATGTGGACCCTTTGATTGCTCTCGCCATCCGCATAGAACGACGGGTAGATCTTCGTCACCGGGCTCGTGGAAGAGAGCTCGCATCAACGGTGTTTCCCTGCTCCGCATCGCAACCATCTCCCTCCTCTGGCTTTGAGACTGAGCCCATGCAGCTGGGAGGGATTCGCATCTCGAATAAGGAGAGGGAACAGAGGATCACCAACCGCCTGTGCCTCTATTGCGGAGTTGCTGGACATTTTGTTATTTCATGTCCAGTAAGAGGCCAGAGCCCATCAGTAAGCGGAGGGCTACTGGTGAGCGCTACTACTCAGGTCCCTTCATCTAGATCTTGTACTACTATGTCGGTCCATCTACGCTGGACCGGTTCGGTGCTACATGCAGTGCTTTGATTGACTCTGGGGCTGAGGGTTGTTTCATGGACGAAGCATGGGCTCGGAAACATAACATTCCTTTCAGACCGTTAGACAGGCCTACGCCCATGTTTGCCTTAGATGGTAGTCATCTTCCCAGTATCAAATTTGAGACACTACCTTTAACTCTCACAGTATCTGGTAACCACAGTGAGACTATGTCTTTTTTGATTTTCCGTTCACCGTTTACACCTGTTGTTTTGGGTCACCCCTGGCTTGTATGTCATAATCCTTCTATTAATTGGTCTAGTAATTCTATCCTATCCTGGAACGTTTCTTGTCATGTGAAGTGTTTAATGTCTGCCATCCCTCCCATTTCTTCTGTCCCTACTTCTCAGGAGGAACCTGGCGATTTGACAGGAGTGCCGGAGGAATATCATGATCTGCGCACGGTCTTCAGTCGGTCCCGAGCCAACTCCCTTCCTCCTCACCGGTCGTATGATTGTAGTATTGATCTCCTTCCGGGGACCACTCCTCCTCGAGGTAGACTATACTCTCTGTCGGCTCCCGAACGTAAGGCTCTCGAGGATTATTTGTCTGTGTCTCTTGACGCCGGTACCATAGTGCCTTCTTCCTCTCCGGCCGGGGCGGGGTTCTTTTTGTTAAAAGAAGGACGGTACTCTGCGCCCCTGCGTGGATATCGAGGCTGAATGACATAACGGTTAAGAATCGTTATCCGCTTCCCCTTATGTCATCAGCCTTCGAGATTCTGCAGGGAGCCAGGTGCTTTACTAAGTTGGACCTTCGTAACGCTTACCATCTCGTGCGCATCAGAGAGGGGGACGAGTGGAAAACGGCGTTTAATACTCCGTTAGGGCATTTTGAGTACCGGGTTCTGCCGTTCGGTCTCGCCAATGCGCCAGCTGTTTTTCAGGCATTAGTTAATGATGTTCTGAGAGACATGCTGAACATTTTTGTTTTTGTCTATCTTGACGATATCCTGATTTTTCTCCGTCACTCGAGATTCATGTTCAGCACGTTCGACGTGTTCTACAGCGCCTTTTAGAGAATTGTCTCTACGTAAAGGCTGAGAAGTGCTCTTTTCATGTCTCCTCCGTTACTTTTCTCGGTTCTGTTATTTCCGCTGAAGGCATTCAGATGGATTCCGCTAAGGTCCAAGCTGTCAGTGATTGGCCCGTTCCAAGGTCAGGTGTCGAGTTGCAGCGTTTTTTAGGTTTCGCTAATTTCTATCGGCGTTTCATTCGTAATTTCGGTCAAGTTGCTGCCCCTCTCACAGCTCTTACTTCTGTCAAGACGTGTTTTAAGTGGTCCGGTTCCGCCCAGGGAGCTTTTGATCTTCTAAAAGAACGTTTTACGTCCGCTCCTATCCTCGTTACTCCTGACGTCACTAGACAATTCATTGTCGAGGTTGACGCTTCAGAGGTAGGCGTGGGAGCCATTCTATCCCAGCGCTTCCAGTCTGACGATAAGGTTCATCCTTGCGCTTATTTTTCTCATCGCCTGTCGCCATCTGAGCGCAACTATGATGTGGGTAACCGTGAACTGCTCGCCATCCGCTTAGCCCTAGGCGAATGGCGACAGTGGTTGGAGGGCGACCGTTCCTTTTTGTCGTTTGGACAGACCATAAGAACCTTGAGTACATCCGTTCTGCCAAACGACTTAATGCCCGTCAAGCTCGTTGGGCGTTGTTTTTCGCTCGTTTCGAGTTTGTGATTTCTTACCGTCCGGGTAGCAAGAACACCAAGCCTGATGCCTTATCCCGTCTGTTTAGTTCTTCTGTGGCTTCTACTGATCCCGAGGGGATTCTTCCTTATGGGCGTGTTGTCGGGTTAACAGTCTGGGGAATTGAAAGACAGGTTAAGCAAGCACTCACGCACACTGCGTCGCCGCGCTTGTCCTAGTAACCTCCTTTTCGTTCCTGTTTCCACTCGTCTGGCTGTTCTTCAGTGGGCTCACTCTGCCAAGTTAGCGGGTCATCCCGGTGTTCGAGGCACTCTTGCGTCTATTCGCCAGCGCTTTTGGTGGCCGACTCAGGAGCGTGACACGCGCCGTTTCGTGGCTGCCTGTTCGGACTGCGCGCAGACTAAGTCGGGTAACTCTCCTCCTGCCGGTCGTCTCAGACCGCTCCCCATTCCTTCTCGACCATGGTCTCACATTGCCTTAGACTTCATTACCGGTCTGCCTTTGTCTGCGGGGAAGACTGTGATTCTGACGGTTGTCGATAGGTTCTCTAAGGCGGCACATTTCATTCCCCTCGCTAAACTTCCTTCCGCTAAGGAGACGGCACAAATCATTATTGAGAATGTATTCAGAATTCATGGCCTCCCGTTAGACGCCGTTTCAGACAGAGGTCCGCAATTCACGTCACAGTTTTGGAGGGAGTTCTGTCGTTTGATTGGTGCGTCCGTCAGTCTCTCTTCCGGGTTTCATCCCCAGTCTAACGGTCAAGCAGAGAGGGCCAATCAGACGATTGGTCGCATACTACGCAGCCTTTCTTTCAGAAACCCTGCGTCTTGGGCAGAACAGCTCCCCCTGGGCAGAATACGCTCACAATTCGCTTCCTTCGTCTGCTACCGGGTTATCTCCGTTTCAGAGTAGTCTGGGTTACCAGCCTCCTCTGTTCTCATCCCAGCTTGCCGAGTCCAGCGTTCCCTCCGCTCAAGCGTTTGTCCAACGTTGTGAGCGCACCTGGAGGAGGGTGAGGTCTGCACTTTGCCGTTACAGGGCACAGACGGTGAGAGCCGCCAATAAACGCAGGATTAAGAGTCCAAGGTATTGTTGCGGCCAGAGAGTGTGGCTTTCCACTCGCAACCTTCCTCTTACGACAGCTTCTCGTAAGTTGACTCCGCGGTTCATTGGTCCGTTCCGTGTCTCCCAGGTCGTCAATCCTGTCGCTGTGCGACTGCTTCTTCCGCGACATCTTCGTCGCGTCCATCCTGTCTTCCATGTCTCCTGTGTTAAGCCCTTTCTTCGCACCCCCGTTCGTCTTCCCTCCCCCCCTCCCGTCCTTGTCGAGAGCGCACCTATTTACAAGGTACATAAAATTATGGACATGCGTTCTCGGGGACGGGGTCACCAATACCTAGTGGATTGGGAGGGTTACGGTCCTGAGGAGAGGAGTTGGGTTCCGTCTCGGGACGTGCTGGACCGTTCGCTCATCGATGATTTCCTCCGTTGCCGCCAGGATTCCTCCTCGAGTGCGCCAGGAGGCGCTCGGTGAGTGGGGGGGTACTGTCATGTTTGTCATTTATTGTCATGTCTTGTCCCTGTGCTCCCCATGCTATTCGTTTCCCTCTGCTGGTCTTGTTTGGTTCTATCCCTCTCTCTCCCCCTCCCTCTCTCACTCTCTCGCTCTCTCTTCTCTCTGTCGTTCCGTTCCTGCTCCCAGCTGTTCCTATTCCCCTAATCATCATTTAGTCTTCCCACACCTGTTCCCGATCCTTTCCCCTGATTAGATTCCCTATTTATTCCTTTGTAATCCGTTCCTGTGCCGTCGGTTCCTTATATTGTATTCACCATGCTGTGATTGCGTTTCGCCCTGTCCTGTCGTGTTTTTTGCCGTGATTGTGTATCACCCTGTTCTGTCGTGTTTTGTGCCTTCATCAGACGCTGCGTGTGAGCAGGTGTCTCAGTCGACTACGGCCTGCGCCTACCCGAAGCGACCTGCAGTCTGTGGCCGCTTCTCCAGTTGTTTTCCCCTCTACAAATCTAGAGGATGTCAGTTATTCCGTTTTGAACATTATTAAACTCTGCTTCTGTTAAGTCGCTTTTGGGTCCTCTTTTACCAGCATGACACAGACATGCAGTCTGACTCACTAAACAGGTGGCATCAGGTACTGTAGAAACACACCGTACACACACTCCTATTCACACACCGAACACACACTCCTATTCACACACACATATTCATACACAACTATTCACACACACCTATTCACACACTCCTATTCACACACCTATTCACACACCGAACACACACTCCTATTCACACACACATATTCATACACAACTATTCACACACACCTATTCACACACCGAACACACACTCCTATTCACACACACATATTCATACACAACTATTCACACACACCTATTCACACACCGAACACACACACCTATTCACACACACACCTATTCACACACACACCTATTCACACACCGTACACACCCACCTTTTCACACTCCTATTCACACACCGCACACACACTCCTATTCACCCTATCAAAACTACCTCAGCTCCCTATCAAAACTACCTCAGCTCCCTATCAAAACTACCTCAGCTCCCTCTCAAAACTACCTCAGCTCTCTATCAAAACTACCTCAGCTCTCTATCAAAACTACCTCAGCTCCCTCTCAAAACTACCTCAGCTCTCTATCAAAACTACCCCAGCTCCCTCTCAAAACTACCCCAGCTCCCTATCAAAACTACCCCAGCTCCCTATCAAAACTAACTCAGCTCCCTATCAAAACTACACAATCTAAACATCCCTCTTCACTTAATATGATTGGATGCACAAAACTTTAGTGGTCTGATTTCACCAGATAATCAGCCAGGACAGAGCAGAGAAAGGAGGGAGGGGTTAGAGTCGGACACATGGGAAAGGAGAGAGCGAGGAAAAGAAAAGACAAGTGGAACAGGGGAGGGAAGAACGAGAAGGCTTTATTTAGTGAGTGTAACTAGACACTGCTAACGGAAGAAATGACAGAATGGAAGGACCACAGTGTAGAGAGAGAGAAAGAGGGGAAAAATGATCTTCGCCTCTCTCTCTCTCTCTCTCTCTCTCTCTCTCTCTCTCTCTCTCTCTCTCTCTCTCTCTCTCTCTCTCTCTCTCTCTCTCTCTCTCTCTCTCTCTCTCTCTCTCTCTCTCTCTCTCTTCCTCTCCCTCTCTTCATCATTCTCACTCTGTATCTACACAGACCTGGTTTCCACGTCAATGATTACTGTTGTGGAGTGAAGGGGAGCCAGGTGCAGTACTCTTTCTTTCTTTCTCTCCCTTTCTCCACACACACACCACTTCACACACACACACACACACACACACACACACACACACACACACACACACACACACACACACACACACACACACACACACACACACACACACACACACACACACACACCACTTCACACACACACACACCACTTCACACACACACACACACACACACACACACACACACACACACACACACACACACACACACACACACACACCACTTCACACACACACCACACTTCACACACACACACACACACACACACACACACACACACACACACACACACACACACACACACACACACACACACACACACACACACACACACCACTTCACACACCACTTCACACACACACACACCACTTCACACACACACACACACACACACACACACACACACACACACCACTTCACACACACACACCTCTTCACACACACACCACTTCACACACACACACACACACACACACACACACACACACACACACACACACACACACACACACACACACACACACACACACACACACACACACACACACACACACACACACACACACACACACCACTTCACACACACACACACACCACTTCAGACACACACCACTTCACACACACACACACACACCACTTCACACACACACACCTCTTCACATGGACACACACACACACACCATTTCGCATGGACACACACACACCTCTTCACACATAAATTATTGATGATTGGCTGAGATAAATAAATTGATGACGCAAAGATTGGGGGGTGGCTGTTTTGTCAGTGACTTCAGTGTGGCTTTTGACATTATTGATCATCGTCTGCTGCTGGAAAAATGTGTTGTGGCTTTACACCCCCTGCTATATTGTGGATAAAGAGTTACCTGTCTAAAAAGAACACAGAGGGTGTTCTAGAATGGAAGATAATCCAACATAATCCAGGTAGAATCAGGAATTCCCCAGGGCAGCTGTCTAGGCACCTTCTTTTTTTCAATCTTTACTAATGACATGCTACTGGCTTTGAGTAAAGCCAGTGTGTCTATGTATGAGGATGACTCAACACTGTACACGTCAACTACTACAGCGACTGCAATGACTACAAAATAGCCTCCAATACCCTACTCAATAAATTGGATGCAGTCCATCACAGTGCCATCCATTTTGTCACCAAAGCCCCATATCCTACCCACTACCCACAAGTCTGGTGCAGAGGTAGCCACTATTCCAATCGGTCCTACTGAAAAACGAATTGTCCCGACGGATATATTATCGAATAGATATTTGAAAAACACCTTGAGGATTAAACAACGTTTGCCATGTTTTTGTCGATATTATGGAGCTAATTTGTAACATTTTTTGCCGTTTCCGTGACTGCAATATCCCGGGACGATTTCTCAGCCAAACGTGAAGAACAAACGGAGCTATTTCGCATGCAAAAATAATATTTTGGGAAAAAATGATCTTTGGCTGTCTACCTGGGAGTCTCATGAGTGAAAACATCCGAAGTTCATCAAGGGTAAACAATTTAATTTGATTGCTGATTTTACCTGCTGCTAGCAAGGCATAATAATGAAACATGTTCAATTTGGTTTAAAAAATGCAAAAACACAGTGTTGGAGAAGAAAGTAAAAGTGCAATATGTGCCATGTAAAAAAGCTAACGTTTAAGTTCCTTGCTCAGAACATGAGAACATATGAAAGCTGGTGGTTCAATATTCCCAGTTAAGAAGTTTTAGGTTATAGTTATTATAGGAATTATAGGACTATTTCTCTCTATACCATTTGTACTTCATATACATTTGACTATTGGATGCTCTTATAGGCACTATATTATTGCCAGCCTAATCTCGGGAGTCGATAGGAGTCAATCTCAGCATTGCTAAGCATTGCTAAGAGCTGTTGGCAAACGCAGTAAAGTGCTGTTTGAATGAATGCTTACGAGCCTGCTGCTGCCTACCACCGCTCAGTCAGACTACTCTATCAAATATCAAATCATAGACTTAATTATAATATAATAAACACACAGAAATACGAGCGTTAGATCATTAATATGGTCAAATCTGGAAACTATCATTTCGAAAACAAAACGTTTATTCTTTCAGTGAAATACAGAACCATTCCGTATTTTATGGAACAGGTGGCAACCCTAACCAGGGTAGCCTAGTGGTTAGAGTGTAGGGGTGGCAGCGTAGCCTAGTGGTTAGAGTGTAGAGGCGGCAGGGTGGCCTAGTGGTTAGAGTGTAGGGGTGGCAGTGTAGCCTAGTAGCCTAGTGGTTAGAGTGTAGAGGCGGCAGGGTGGCCTAGTGGTTAGAGTGTAGGGGTGGCAGCGTAGCCTAGTGGTTAGAGTGTAGGGGTGGCAGCGTAGCCTAGTGGTTAGAGTGTAGGGGTGGCAGCATAGCCTAGTGGTTAGAGTGTAGGGGTGGCAGCGTAGCCTAGTGGTTAGAGTGTAGGGGTGGCAGCGTAGCCTAGTGGTTAGAGTGTAGGGGTGGCAGCGTAGCCTAGTGGTTAGAGTGTAGGGGTGGCAGCGTAGCCTAGTGGTTAGAGTGTAGGGTGGCAGGGTAGCCTAGTGGTTAGAGTGTAGGGGTGGCAGCGTAGCCTAGTGGTTAGAGTGTAGGGGTGGCAGCGTAGCCTAGTGGTTAGAGTGTAGGGGTGGCAGCGTAGCCTAGTGGTTAGAGTGTAGGGTGGCAGGGTAGCCTAGTGGTTAGAGTGTAGGGGTGGCAGCGTAGCCTAGTGGTTAGAGTGTAGGGGTGGCAGCGTAGCCTAGTGGTTAGAGTGTAGGGGTGGCAGCGTAGCCTAGTGGTTAGAGTGTAGGGGTGGCAGCGTAGCCTAGTGGTTAGAGTGTAGGGTGGCAGGGTAGCCTAGTGGTTAGAGTGTTGGACTAGTAACCGCAGGGTTGCAAGTTAAAACGCCCGAGCTGACAAGGTACAAATCTGTCGTTCTGCCCCTGAACAGGCAGTTAACCAACTGTTCCTAGGCCGTCATTGAAAATAAGAATTTGTTCTTAACTGACTTGCCTGGTTAAATAAAGGTCAAATAAATACAAAAAATAAGTATAAATATTGCTGTTACGTTGCACAACCTTCAATGTTATGTCATAATTATTTTAAATTCTGGCAAATTAATTACGGTCTTTGTTAGGAAGAAATGGTCTTCACACAGTTCGCAACGAGCCAGACGTCCCAAACTGCTGCATATACCCTGACTCTGCTTGCACTGAACGCTAGAGAAGTGACACGAATTCCCTGGTTAAAATAATGGTTAATATTGCCTGCTAATATTAATTTATTTTAACTAACATGAATTTCTTTTAACTAACATGAATTTCTTTTAACTAACATGAATTTCTTTTAACTAACATGAATTTCTTTTAACTAACATGAATTTCTTTTAACTAACATGAATTTCTTTTAACTAACATGAATTTCTTTTAACTAACATGAATTTCTTTTAACTAACATGAATTTCTTTTAACTCACATGAATTTCTTTTAACTAACATGAATTTCTTTTAACTAACATGAATTTCTTTTAACTAAATATGCAGGTTTAATTGTAATTTGATTTGAAGAAAGGCATTGATGTTTACATACATTACATTACATTTACATTGATGTACATTGGTGCAACGACAGTGCTTTTTGTCACGAATGAGCTTGTTAAATCATCCCCCGTTTGGCGAAGTAGGCTGGGATTCAATGATAAATTAACAGTCACCGCATTGATTACATGCAACGCAGGACAAGCTAGTTAACCTGGTAATATCATCAACCATGTGGAGTTAACTAGTGATCATGTTAAGATTTATTGTTTTTATAAGATAAGTTTAATGCTAGCTGGCAACTTACTTTGGCTCCTTGCTGCAGACGCGTAACAGGTAGTCAGTCTGCCACGCAGTCTCCTCGTGGAGTGACAGGTAGTCAGTCTGCCACGCAGTCTCCTCGTGGAGTAACAGGTAGTCAGTCTGCCACGCAGTCTCCTCGTGGAGTAACAGGTAGTCAGTCTGCCACGCAGTCTCCTCGTGGAGTAACAGGTAGTCAGTCTGCCACGCAGTCTCCTCGTGGAGTAACAGGTAGTCAGTCTGCCACGCAGTCTCCTCGTGGAGTAACAGGTAGTCAGTCTGCCACGCAGTCTCCTCGTGGAGTAACAGGTAGTCAGTCTGCCACGCAGTCTCCTCGTGGAGTAACAGGTAGTCAGTCTGCCACGCAGTCTCCTCGTGGAGTAACAGGTAGTCAGTCTGCCACGCAGTCTCCTCGTGGAGTAACAGGTAGTCAGTCTGCCACGCAGTCTCCTCGTGGAGTAACAGGTAGTCAGTCTGCCACGCAGTCTCCTCGTAGAGTAACAGGTAGTCAGTCTGCCACGCAGTCTCCTCGTGGAGTAACAGGTAGTCAGTCTGCCACGCAGTCTCCTCGTGGAGTAACAGGTAGTCAGTCTGCCACGCAGTCTCCTCGTGGAGTGCAATGTAATCAGCCATAATCTGCGTACAAAAATGCCAATTGCCCACTGTTAGGAAAACTTGAAATCGGCCCAATTTAGTCGACCAGATACCCAAAAACTACTTCAGCAGTATTTTAAAGTATTTTTACTCAAGTACTCTTCCACCACTGATCACTGATACCAGACCAGGAGAAGAACACCATTGATCACTGATACCAGACCAGGAGAAGAACACCACTGATCACTGATACCAGACCAGGAGAAGAACACCACTGATCACTGATACCAGACCAGGAGAAGAACACCACTGATCACTGATACCAGACCAGGAGAAGAACACCACTGATCACTGATACCAGACCAGGAGAAGAACACCACTGATCACTGATACCAGACCAGGAGAAGAACACCACTGATCACTGATACCAGACCAGGAGAAGAACACCACTGCCAGTAAAGTTCTAATGTGCATCACTGAGAACAGTCAGGAGTCTGGTCTGTTCTAGAACTAAGTCATCAATCAGAAGACTGGTCTGTTCTAGAACTAAGTCATCAATCAGAAGACTGGTCTGTTCTAGAACTAAGTCATCTATCAGAAGTCTGGTCTGTTCTAGAACTAAGTCATCAATCAGAAGACTGGTCTGTTCTAGAACTAAGTCATCAATCAGAAGACTGGTCTGTTCTAGAACTAAGTCATCTATCAGAAGACTGGTCTGTTCTAGAACTAAGTCATCAATCAGAAGACTGGTCTGTTCTAGAACTAAGTCATCAATCAGAAGACTGGTCTGTTCTAGAACTAAGTCATCAATCAGAAGACTGGTCTGTTCTAGAACTAAGTCATCAATCAGAAGACTGGTCTGTTCTAGAACTAAGTCATCAATCAGAAGACTGGTCTGTTCTAGAACTAAGTCATCAATCAGAAGACTGGTCTGTTCTAGAACTAAGTCATCTATGCTCCACTTATTGAATTCCTTTTTGACCTGATAAAGACCTAGGTTGATGATGACTGACTGATCGACTGGCCGATTGAATGGCTGACTTGCCGACTAGCTGACTGGCTGACTGACTGACTGTAGACTACAGCAGAGAGGAGAGGATTGTAAACCTCCCTGTCAGTCTCTCCAGCTCTCAAATGAAAGATGGATGTGCTTTATTAAATCTCCTGCCAGAATCCACATCGCCTCGTATAAACGGACACATTTATGAGGCAGGGAGGAGGGTGACAGGAGAAGGGTGAGGAGAGAGGGGGGAGGAGGGGGAGAGAGAGGATGGGGAGGACGAGGGTGAGGGGAGGAGGGTAAGGGTGAGGAGAGGAGGGTGAGGAGGGGAGGAGGGGTGACACATTGATTGTCCGTGGAGAAAAAGGGATCAACATCATAATAAAAGTTAGATGAAAGGGAAGAGGAGAGGAAGGGGTCAACTCTACTCAACGCCAGACCAATTTACGGGTTTCGATTGGACGGCTGGCGTAACTGATCGGATCAATACCCACCCCTCCAGGATCATGCCCCCCCCCCCCTGGGCTTGGCTGGCAGAGGACGGTGGCACACACTCACACTCTCACACAGACACATGCAGCCAGGACAGGACAGGACAGAACAGAACAGGACAGGCCAGGCCAGGACTGCTGCTCAGTTTCAACTGTTCTGCCTTATTATTATTTGACCCTGCTGGTCATTTATGAACATTTGAACATCTTGGTCATGTTCTGTTATAATCTCCACCCGGCACAGCCAGAAGAGGACTGGCCACCCCACATATGCTCTCTCTAATTCTCTTTTTCTTTCTGTCTCTCGGAGGACCTGAGCCCTAGGACCGTGCCCCAGGACTACCTGACATGATGACTCCTTGCTGTCCCCAGTCCACCTGGCCATGCTGCTGCTCCAGTTTCAGCCAGAAGAGGACTGGCCACCCCACATAGCCTGGTTCCTCTCTAGGTTTCTTCCTAGGTTTTGGCCTTTCTAGGGAGTTTTTCCTAGCCACCGTGCTTCTACACCTGCATTGCTTGCTGTTTGGGGTTTTAGGCTGGGTTTCTGTACAGCACTTTGAGATATCAGCTGATGTACGAAGGGCTATATAAATACATTTGATTTGATTTGACAGGGCAGAACAGGAGAGGCCAGGCCAGGCCAGTACAGGCCAGGACAAGGAGATGAGCTGAGGAGGACAGTGCATTTTCAACAGACATTGACAGGACAGGAGGATGGATGGAGATGTCTCAACACTCCCTGAGAGGA